>NC_051083.1:113112346-113412346 GCF_004664715.2 Peromyscus leucopus
TTGAAGTAGAAGGAGAAATGATGGAAAGATTTAGTGGAGTAGTGACGGACTAGTGATGGAAAGGAGGAAGGGGTAGAGTAGAGTCAAGCCAAACCAAGGGTATATGAAAAGTTCAGAAGCAAATCTAATAACTGGTAAGCTACACAAGAAATGAGTTTGAACAGAGGCATAGCACGTAGGTAAATAAAGCTGCCTCCAGAAGCCATCGATGATTAAACAAAAATCCCGGTACCACATGTAGGATACCTCCTTTTGAGCTGTTGTTCAGGGAAATCCAGAGACTCTTAAAACAATGCAGGGTATTGCCACTGCTATTGGTTGCTCACTAGAACTAGAGAGTAAGACCCTATTACTGAAGACAGCATGTGCTTTGGTCACAGCATGTAGAGAAATCAAGTTGGAACTGAGCTAGAAACTTCCTCTCTACTGGCTTAACTCCCATATTCCCAGAAGCTGATATGTAGGCTGCTGGTGGAGAACTGTCATCAACAGTCTTACTCAGTTATGATCCTGTGATGCAGCAACTGGCCATACAAGATGTGTACACTCATGCAATAATGGTAATAAGTCTTTTAATGGGATAACCAACAGTATTTTTTTTTTTGGTGTTTTTGAGACAGAGTTTCTTTGTGTAGTTCTGGTGCCTGTCCTGGATCTTGCTCTGTAGACCAGGCTGGCCTCAAACTCACAGAGATCCACCTGGCTCTGCCTCCCGAGTGCTGGAATTAAAAGCGTGCACCACCACCACTGCCCGGCCCAACTATATTCTGATTGGATTTGAAACCCACTCCACAGAGTAGGTTACAGCTAGTCATAAACCTAGTCAAAGCCTGTGGCTGGGAAAGGCATAGGCACTAGTGGATAAGCTATCAATGTTGTTTTGCTAAACAGATATGGTGTGCCTGTCAAATAAACTTCTTAATATTTTTATTATGACCATAAATCAGTACAGCTGTTGTCTTTGGTCAGGCTTACTTTTGTAGTACGTGGCAGTTACTCCAGAGATGCATAGCCAGTTAAAGTGCTGAGAATAACTGATTTCTAAAAGCTACGTTCTAAATAGGACATTTACATTATTCCCTCCTAAGCTAGAGAAGACTGTGGAAGAGTATATGGAAATGAATGTAAGAACTGAAGGAAGGACCAGAGTTACTGTGGAACGCTTTCTTCCAGGTATGGCATGACTATTGCACACTGACCTGTTAATGGCAATGATCATCAGCACAAAACCTACATGAGATTGTACAACTCTGTCATGGAGGGGAATGGCATCACAAGGTCCCATTCCTCTCTCAGTATATAAATGTTTTTAATCAATGGCTTCTCAGGGAGGGAAAGAATACCTATATAATATAAAGGCTTTTAAGTAGTATAAGCTACAGAATGGAAATGTTTTCAATTTTATAACTAATAATGGATTAGTATCATTTATTACTTTATGTATACAAATAAAAACAAAATACTAAATAGCTTAAATGGAAAAATAGGCATTATATGAATAAGCAGTTTCCAGTAAAATATCCAAATAACTAATACAGGAAATATGAACAATATATAAAGATGCTACATGAATCAAAATAAGTTAGACATCCAAAGACTTAACACACAAAAGTTTTTCATTCATAAAATTGAAAATCAACCAGCTTTCCAAGCAGTTCTCCTTTAGATGACACTAGAATAAAGGCTGGAATGGTCCTGGGGCTCAATTATCTCTATAATCAACCCCTATGCTAATGAGCTAAGCAAAACAAGAAAAGCAAAGATAGATACAGAATCAGAGAGGTGTAAGAGAAGAAGAGAGAATGAATAAATGAATTAATAAATGTGAATAATAGAGAATTTTCTCTCCCTCAGCCAAGAGGTGGCTTACATCATCAATGCTTACAATTTAATCTGCCAAAACAAGTTGCATAGCCCTAGACAGTAGAAAATATCATTTTCTGATATTCAGGAGAACTAGAATAGGATTTAACTGTAGAATTAATAATATGGACATTAATTAGTAGTTCGAATATGAACAGATGATTCCAAAATTTTCTATGCACAGAAATATCAGTAACCAGATTTCTACCCCATATGAAGAGGTTTATTCTCTGGAGAAATTAAATATTCCTAGAACAAAATGCCCAACTTTCTGGCCCTGTTCCCTGCCAAATTACCCTAAAGTAAAACACACAGTTGACAAGCTTTATGTAAGCACAGAGCTCCCAAACAGCTGCATTATTCTTATAGAAGATGACACTCAGGCATTATCAGGCATTTTAAAAATGTAGTAATAGAAAAATATCAGCAAAAAAACACAAAATGGCTCCAAGAGAAACAGCAATAACTAAGTGTGGTGATATTGTGTTCCCCAAAATATTGTGCACCCTAATAAACTTACTGGGGTCGTAGAACAGAACAGCCACTAGATGTAGAGGCCAGAAAATGGTTGCACACACACCTTTAATCCTAGCATTCCAGAGGCAGAGATCCGTCTGCATCTCTGTGAGTTCAAAGCCAAACTGGAAAGAGCCAGGCATGGTAACAAGAGCCTTTAATCCCAGGAAGCGATGGCAGAAAGGTATTTAAGGCGTGAGGACCAGGAACTAGAGCCTGGTTAAGCTTTTAGGCTTTCGTCAAGCAGTTCAGCTGAGAGTCATTCGGATGAGGACACAGAGGCTTCCAGTCTGAGGAATCAGCTAAGGAACTGTCAAGGTGAGGTGGCTGTGGCTTGTTCTGCTTCTCTGATCTTCCAGTGTTGACCCCGGTACCTGGCTCCAGGTTTGTTCTTATTAATAATACCTTCCAACAATTTGTGCTACAACTAAGGAAATAAGCTTTACTAATAGGAAAAACAAAACAGAGTCCTCAGGAAAATTCAAGATATTGTAGAGCCAGGCACAAATATAGAACATCTATATTGTACTTAATCCTCAAGCCTCAGGGATCTTCAGCAGAAGAAGGGGCAGAAAGATTGTAAGAGTCAAATGTTGGAAAGGACTGTATTGAAGCATTATCTTCTGAACATGATATGACCAACCACTGCCCTCATGAACTCACAGCAGCTGAGGCTGACTACAGAAGACTAGCACAAAATCAAGACAGCCAACATCCTAACACAGAGTGGGAAGGGGTTCATGAGTCACTACCACTAACCAAGGAGCTATGGGCAGTTGATGGTTTCTGAGGGAGGCAAAGTAAGATTACCTTAAGGAGGTGTGTTGTGGA
Source organism: Peromyscus leucopus (assembly GCF_004664715.2). Lineage (NCBI taxonomy): Eukaryota > Metazoa > Chordata > Mammalia > Rodentia > Cricetidae > Peromyscus > Peromyscus leucopus. Next base: position 113,115,557 of record NC_051083.1, read on the forward strand.
ATATTAGTTGAAGATGTGTTACACTTGTTTATGCTGTAGAATATTTATTTAATGATGCAAAGATGTGTTGCATTCTTTTATGTTGCATTTGTTTAACTCTGTGAAACTGTGTTACTGTACCTGTCTAAAACACCCAATTAGTCTAATAAAGAGCTGAATGGCCAAAAGCTAGGCAGGAGGGAGAAATAGGTGGGGCTAGCAGAGAGAATAAAGAAGAAAGAAAAGAAGAGAGAAGGGAGGAGCAAGAGAAAGAAAAGAGAGGACAACAGGGGCCAGCCATCCAGTTACACAGCAAGCCATGGAATAAGAAGTAAAGAAAGGTATACAGAAAGACAAAAGCCCAGAGGCAAAAGATAGATGGGATAATTTAAGAAAAGCTGGCTAGAAACAAGCCAAGCTAAGGCCAGGCATGTATAAGAAAGAATAAGTATCTGTGTGATTTATTTGGGAGCTGGGTGGCACACCCCCCAAAGAGTAAAATAGTGAAAAAAATCCAGCAACAAAAGGCATGACTCCTGGTAAGTCAACCATGATCCAGTGAATGGCTCCACACCCAGAAACAGCACAAAACTGGACTAGCTGGATTATATCTAAAAGGGGGGGACACAAAGTTGGTAGAGGAGGAAGGGTATAGAAAGAGTTAAGGGAAGGAGTGGGCTAAATATGACTTTTTAAAAGTATTATATGAAATTCTCAATAAAAAATACAGCAGCCCTAAACCATGAACAAAATAAAGCAATGAGCCATTCAGAGGACAAGAAAGAGCTTGTACAAAAAAATTTAAAATGTTTTTCCCAACCAAAATTTGTGACAAAGTTAAGCATAAAGTTGAAGAAATTCCCAAGAAAACAGGATGAAAAAATAAATAAATGGGAAATCCATGTAAAAATATCAGAAATACAGAGGACAAATGCTAAAAGCAAAAAGTATAGGCAAAGGAAATAAATCACTAAAACAAATAAAATAAGAGAATTTTATGGAACTTCATGAATAATGGTTTCTTTATCAGAGGAGATAATTTAATGCCCAATACAATGAATCAAAAATACCCCCACAGCAAGCAGTATCACCCTGGATTTCAGAACATAAAAAACAAAAGGAAGTGCTAAAAGCTTCTGAAATGAAGAAAAATGATGACCTAGAAAAGCCCATGCATTGTACCAATAATACCATGTCTCATTGGGAACACTGACTGCTAAGAGACAATTGAGCCATGCCTTGAAGTTCCGAAAGAAACAGACTTACGGCCAAGAATTCCATAGTACAAACCTATCCATCAAAAATGACAAAGGAATCAAAATAGCTTCCCTTAGAAAGTTTCTATCTCACACATTATTTATCAGAAAGTTACTTGAGGCACGACTCCAGCTAGATAGAACAGTACACTAAAGAAAAAGAAGTCACTGAGATCTAAGAACCAGTGGATCCATCCAAAGACCGTGGTGAAAAGAACTCACGGGATGACTGATGTATATTAGGACCTGAGAGTAATAATGTCAGACTGAAGAGAGAAGAAAAAGAACTCTAGGAGAAAGACATCAATCAAAAACAACAGAAATCAAGAAACTGTCACAACACTTTAAAAATTAAAGAACCTCAGGAGACAAATTGACAGACAATGCCCTACAATTAAGAGAAATCTTGCAATTAAAAACTTAGGTAATATAGTTTCAATAGAACCTTCTGGAAAGAACTGCTTTGATGATGAAATCACCCAAGAAAGAGATAATCAAAATTAATATCTCAGTGAGACTCTTTAGTGAAATTCACGTTTTTCCAAATATTAAATTGTGTAAATATAAAACTAAAACTGAAGCAGCAATCATCAAGCATGCATGGGTTTGTGCTAGATCCTCTGCAAATATGTTATGGTTGTTAGCTTGGTGTTTTTGTGGCACTCCTAACAATGGGAGTGGTGGTGTCTCTGACTCTTTCGCCTGCCTCTGGGACTCTTTTCCTCCTACTGAATTGCTTTGTCCAGCCCTGATAGGAAGGTTTGTGCCTAGTTTTATTGTAACTTGTTATGCCATGCTTGGTTGATGTCCCTGGGAGGCCTGCTCTTCTCTGAAGGAAAACGGAGGAGGAGTGGATATTGGGGAGAGGGGAGGGAGGGGAAATTGCATCAGGGATATATTGTGTGAGAGAATAATGTATATATAACTAAAACCAAGAACTGTGGAAATTGAGATTTACAAGGCCTGTACACAACAGGCAATCTCCCCTAAATGAAGCTAAGCAGTAAAACACAAAAAGTATTTGAAACTGCTGGAATGACTTTTTTTTAACCTTCTCCATCGTTGTTTCTTGTGTGAACCACAGACATAAGTAAAACTTCAACAGCCATAGAAACCTTGACAATGAAAGTCACATACTAATCATGGCAAATCAGGAAGCCACAAGCATCTGGATCTCTAACGAGTCATGGAGCCTTGAATATGAACTCTGGGTTTGCTTCGCATGAAAGACTAAATTCTTGGCTTGCTTTTGGCTTCGTATGGCATGGTCTTCTGTACAGCTCAGTGGTGATCTGGCGAGGCTCAAGTGCACAATCACACAACCTGCCTCAGTTCCCCAAGTGGTGGGAATTGAAGGAGTGAATCACTAAGTCTGATTCAAAACAAAACTCTTACATGTTAAGTTTCTGTAGTTTTGCCTTTATTAACTGGCAAACACAACTATAAATGATTCCTACAACATTATATGTCATTTTATAAATAAAATAATATTGAAAGAGAAGAAGTAAATACATGGGATTTCCTCATCTTTCATAACAGGGTATCAATCAATATTATTCACAATTGAAAAAAAAGGTTGTATTTGTTCTTGGTTTTGTTTGCTTGTTTGCTTACTTTGTTTTGCTTTCTTTCACGGGGATTATGCAACAGAGATGAGGGTGGTATGGGGGGACCAGGAGGTGGACAGAATTGGGGTACATGATGTGAAACCCCCAAAGACTCAATAAAGAAGTTTACAAAAAAGAAGAAGAAACTTTTTAAGAAAAAATATAAGAACGCCAACTATTTGAGTATTTTCATCACTTTTTCCTCAAAAGGATCTGTCTGAAATTGATATCCCTACCGGGAAATGAATGTATGTCTCCATTTTATATTATTTTACATATTACACTAAATCCTAGCAAAATTACATTTTTATTAAAATATGTGTAGTGTGATCCAAATTTCATAAAAAATGGTTCCTTTCCCTTATCACCTGTCTACATATGCAATGATATATATGGAATTCTGATAACCTTGTGTTTCATACTCATAGAAAGATGGAAAGATTTAGGGGAGTTTAGCTCTCAATTTTTTTCCACTTTTTATTTTGAATTGCTAGAGTTTTTATAATGAACATGTACCATTTTAGAAGAACAATAAAGTCATTTTTAAAATGAGATTAGAGCCAATGGTTTCCAAAGTTCTCAAAGCCCTATAACTATGATTTAATGTTCTATGAAGGAAACACAGATGCATAATTCAGAGGCAAGATGTTCAATAATCTTTTTAAATAAACGTCATCTCGCTGACTCATTTATCCTCTGTTGATCACTGATCTTTGTCTAAGCTCAGGCCTGTAAGAAAATCATAGGTGACCTCAAATAACATGAGAGAACACAGTGTTTCTCATCAACTGAAAGCACAGCTTTTAATATAAAAAGAAAATCTAAAAAACATTAGCTAGGATTATTTTTGCATTTTTCCTAGAGAAATGAAGAAATATTCATTTATGCATAATATCTTCTTAGTATTTAGAATTGTCATCTCTTTATTTAAATTTATCTAAATGTTTCTAATTTCCCTAATCTCCCAGCTCTTTCGTAGCTCTGCCTTTGCACAAATTCCTGCATCTACATTTGGCCAAATGCCATTTATTCTGCAAAACTCAGAATCTTCCTGCTCCGACTACAAGCATATGGGAAACACCTCTGTTATAACAGTTCGCAAGAGCACCACGTGTAATCATCAATGAGTTGGAATCCAGCCTGCTATCTGCTGCCAAACTAAGCCAGGCTGTACTTACCTAAAGTCTTTATATTAAATTTGCAAGAAATATCTTATAGGTTTGTTGTTTGGATTAAAATCAGAGACAGGCTGGGCAACTGCCTCAGTGCGCAAGATCACAAGCATGAGGATTTAAGTTCAAATCAAATCCTAAGCACCAACAGGGGAAAACAAAGTGTGGTTGAGTGTACCTATAAATGCAGCAGTGTTGGTGGATACAAGAAGCTTGCTGAGGCTTGCTGGCTACCAGCCTTGCTCAGGTTCAGTGAGAGAGCCCATCTCAAAGAACTAACTTGGAGAGTGACAGAATAAGACACCCAACATCCTCCTCTTGCTTCTGTACAAATGGGTGCACACACACGCACGCGCACACACACACACTCAAACACACGCATGCCCATACACCACTCAAGGGCAGAAGGAAACAGAGAGGGGGAGGGGGAAGGAGAGAGAGAGGAAAACAGAGAGGGGGGAGAATTTCTCTGGAGACTGTAATATCAAAACTATTCAATTTTCATCTGTTTAGTCCCAGCATGCTCTCAGTTCCTGGCATGCAGTAAAAACTTAATGTTTGTGCAATGGATGCTGAATAAATATAACATGTAACAAAGCTTGCTCAACCCACAGCCTCAGGGCCACACCCATGACAGCTATGAATGCAGTCCAACACATTTGTAGATTAGGATGTCATAATGTCAAATTGTTGGATTCTCCTAACTGTTTCCTTATCCTATTAATATCAAAATGTAAATTGTTAGAATTTTTTCTTTCTCTTTATTTAGGTTGAAATGTGTGTGTGTGTGTGTGTGTGTGTGTGTGTGTGTGTGTATTTATGTTTTCAATTCTTGTAGGGGAGAATAAAGATAAATATTTTCAGAGTATGTATAGCTATGTATCAGAAACCTCACATATACTATCTCATTTTATGTTATTAATAACCCTACCCATCAAGTCTTAGTTGTGACAGCCAAAATAATTAATAACCAGAGTACCATGGACACCCATCAGAGTAGACACTGTTCAAGTCAGAACAGAGCTCAACTATGAACAAATGTTCTACTCATACTGTAAGTACAAGCTAAATATCAGCCTAAGCATATCATGTACACATTACAGATAGACATGCAAATGCTTAGAAGTAAGATAATGTATCAACCCCACATACCAACAAAGTGAAAAAGTACAAAAAAGCCCAGAGTAGTTGCATTACCCAAAGCAGTACTGAATCTATATTTGATGCCTCTCCCTTGTTTCTGACAGGAGTATGGGAAGTAGGAGTGTGTTTCTGGGCATCTGGTAGAGAATCTATTCACTGGTCTACTTCACCTCCAGGAACAGGAATCAGCAGAACTTAACACTTCACTGTAAATTAAATAATGAACCTAATTCCCCATATCACACACAAGTGCATACGTTGCTTTATAGTCATGCTTTGTTATTTTAATAAATCTGAGTTGTACATTTTGTCACTTTATGCACTGAAAGGGTCAGCAACAAAAGACAAGTATTAAGTAATGTTCTTTGCTCCCTTTTATTTCCTAAAGTCTGTGTTCTTTAAATGGGATCTACAAAATGTAGCTCCTTTTAGTAAACATATTTCAACTTCTAGAAAATATACCCACCATGATGATGTTTTGCTGAAGTTGAGTGCAATAGTTTATGTCATATACTCTTCAGTGTTGGTTGATAAATTCTACATTGTTTCAAAGGATTGTGTGTCCAAGGAATCATTATATACCCATTTGGGGACATGATTATTTATTGAATCCTTCAATCAGCCATTTTGCATACCACTGTGGCCAGACATTGCACATCATATAGAATCCCTTCTAGGAATAAAAACTTTCAACAATATTTGGTTTACTCTGATGTTGTTTTCCATTACAGCCCTGTAGAACATTCTAATAGATTTGTTTCTGCTGTGAAATCTGTTCTTCTCTGTAAAGAATAGAAGAATTTTTTCCTTAGCTCAGCTTTGTTGAAATGTCATATTGATCCACAGACAGTCTCATCAATCCAATTTAGGGCCAAATTTTATTTTTCAGGCAAAAGAAAATGAACCTAAGTAAAGATTATCAGTTTAAAACAATTTCAACACATGATTTCTCCTCTTGTACTTTTTTCTTACAACTGTAATGGTGAATGCTTAATTAAAAATAGGAAATGCTAAAATTGCTTTAGAAAAAAATCAGCCAAAGCATTAAATACATCATTTACAACTATACCAAAAGAACTATGCATAGAACATATTTTATGAATATGAGTATTTTTCTTTGCAATGTAGTTTTGGATCTTCTTTCTATCTAAGTCATGGGAGTGGCATTCAAAATATTTAGTAATTGGTATGACACAGAAATCAGCAAATCAAAATGGAAGCTAACCTTAACCCTAAGGCAGAACACAAACAAATCTGTAGTTGCTGGCTATTCATAAGTTATTCAGAGTTGCAGGAATGGATCAGATCACTTGGGACTTAGATCAGTTATTAAATAATTGTCAGTATTATATTGTAATTGATGTTAAGTTCAATAGTACATTTTATTTTTAACATTATTAAAATCATCACTATGTTGGATTCCATCTGAAAAATTAACCCTGCCAGTCAATCTAGTACTCAAAATGTCCATTACTACTTTCAAAACACCAACCCTTGGTCCAACTACTCTTCGCACCTACTGCCTAGTCAGCTCTGTTATTTACCATATGAGTCTGGTCTGTACTAGCCACTGTGAAATTCAGGATGGACTGACAATTAGAATCAGACCTTAAGTGGCTGGTTCAGAAAGATAACGTGATCAGCTGACCACATCCCTAGTCTTGGGAATTTGAGTTAGGAAATATGAAGAGACTAATGTCCATAGAGGTTAGTCCTTTCCTAGCAGGAGAAGTGCTGACAATAGTGTCGCTAAATACACAGTGAATGACAAGAGCTGGAGATCTCCCCAAGTGGCAGCAGTTAATTATAAAAGTAGCTGCAGCTCCAACAATCAGCACACGGGGAAGAGTGGCCACCAGCTGCCAAGAGGACCAGAACTCAAGGGACCTGTCTGGGGTTTAGCAAATGAAGGCTTCAGAGAAATGCAAGTAGCAGACAACCTACCAAATTTCTTCTGGATGGAACTTACCAACAATACAGTAAACACTCACTTCTCCTCAGCCACCAAAGGCCTGATTCAAGGCAGCATCCATTTAATTCTCAAAATGTAGTTGCTCAACAACATGAACACTACCTGGGAATTTGTCAGGAATGCAAATTCCCACTGATTTGGAAGTCCTGAGGGTGAACTTCAGCAGTCACAGTTTAAACAAGTCATCCAGGTGTTCTGAATAAAAATGCAAATTGAGAACCAAATCTGTAAGCTGGCTTTGCCCAGGGTTCCAAAATTCCTAGAAGCAGACTGTTTCTGCCCTTTGAGCATCTCAGAGGCAACACCCCTGCAAGGCATACTCCCCAGTTCCTCAGAAATGCTGATGAAGAATTCACTTCTCTGCAATACAATAATGCTTATTGCCTCCAGCTGATAATTATCCAGCTCCAAGTAACTACATGATGTAATGTGTACTCCAGGAACTGGCAGGCCTAGAAAACTGGAACTATGGAGCTGTCCCTTAAATGATCATAGACATTGCACCTGACAGACAGTTTTTAACACATTCCTTTGGCATTGCTTCTAAATGAAACTGGCTTGTCTTTCTCCTGAAAGACAGGTTTTGTGGTTAAGGTGCAACAACTGAATGGGGTTGGGCAAAGCCAACATTGTTCTTGCATCGAGGAGATTCTTAGTGAACTAATTGGCAAGAAACAGACTTGAGGGAGGTGTCAATAGTGGCCTGACATTACACTATTTTCCTGCAACCTGTTGCTTATAATGACGTTTTATATTATATTGTTTCACCTTTTAGCCATATATTGTGGCCTCTGTCGTACATATAGCCAAGTCCGCAGAGTCACTTATCTATAGTGGCCTTACATAGGAGATAATCTCTCCCTGTATGATTCTCCTACTCAGAATTTGAAAATCCTAGCAGTTAGAAATAAGGGCAAAGGTTTACAAAAATATACTGTGAGGTCAGAAGAAACATGGCAAATCATAATACAGTAGAATCAAAATGTATTACCCAACATGGAATTCCAAGAAATAAAATTGTTAGGCTGTCCCTTAAGGCAGAGGTGAAGATGGGTAGTTCTTTGCCAGAAGGCATACTCATGTAATGTACTAGGGAAGGAAGATAGATGCTTTAAATATTCACTCCACTAACAGTTGAGTCAAATTCTTTTGCCTGGCATGTTTCTACATAAAACATACTATTCTCTATCCACAACTACCATCCTTGTTAGGATTGCTCTATTAGTTATCTGATGTTTAACTCAGACATTACTACCTCCACAAAGCCATCCTGACATCATCCCTAAGGTGGATTCAGTACCCATGATGCCTTGAATGAAAATGGTCCCATAGGCTCATATATTTGAATACTTGGGTCCCAGTTAGTGGAATTATTTGTGATAGAGTAGGGGGTATGGCACTGTTTGAGAAGGCTGATGTTGCAAAAGTCCAATACATCCCCAAATACCTCTCTCTCTTTACCTTGTGATTGTTGTCTCAACATGTAAGCGCTCATCTACTGCTTCAGGGCCATGCCTGCCTGCCTGTTGCCATGTTCTCCTCCATGATGGTCATAGACTCTAACACTCTAAAACCATGGGCCCCCAAATTAAACCAACCTGTGGGTTGTGACCCCTTTGGGGGTCACATATCAGATATTCTGCATATCAGATATTTACATTATGATTCATAACAGTAGCAAATGTACAGTTATGAAGTAGCAACAAAATAATTTTAGGGTGGGGGAGTCTCCAAAATATGAGGAACTGTATTAAAAGGCCATAGGATTAGGAAGGTTGAGAACAACTGCCGTAAGCTATTAGACATATATAGATAGAAATACAAGGAGAGAAAGGCAATGACAGGGAAATATATATATATATATATATATATATATATTTATTATATATAATCATGTTACCTATGATTACCTGTCTATATTCCTGATGCCTGAGATCCTTCTAATACCCACTTTCTTTATGTAGTCCAAGTAAGTTACTAGAATGTCTGCAGGGGGCACCATTTACTTTAAGCATCTGCTTTAAGTATACAGAGACAACCAATAAGAAACACAGACAAATAGAAACATGAAACTGAGACAAACAGTTCCTCTCTGTGGCTTCAAAGCTTGGAAAGCATTCTGTGGGATAAGTGGTCGTAGCCACAACTTCTTTTAAGAGGCCTAATCTAAGGTCAAGATGGAAATTAATGCATGAAAGAACGAAGAAATGCATGAATGACAGATGTGTAAATCATTTGAATGAGTGGCAAAGGCAGCAACGTTCATCAGGGTGGACAGAGGTGGCTTTGGCCAGGGCATACAGCACAGCAGAGCTTGTGATTATCAAATAACAGTAAGTAAAGGAATGGCAGTGGGAGAGTGGATCTGGAGCTGGGGAGGGGGAATTGTGGGGGCAGACTAGGGTGAGTGGGGGGAAGGGAAACTGGTCAGGATGTAATGTATGAGAAAAGAATAAAAGGAAAAAATCTCAAAAAAGAAAGGAAAGGCAGCAATGATCCAGTCCTTGCCGCAGCCCCTTTGTCTATGAGGTGGCATACTCCACAAGATTAGTGTCTCTGAAGAGCTGACTTTGCTACAGCACCTGTGCTCAACGGTGGCCTCCTTAGAATCTCACTTGGGGGCCAGTGAGATGAGAGGGACATTTGGCCCCGAACACATCAATTTAGTTATAACGGGCGACAATGAAGCAGCAGCAATAGCAACAACAAAATGGCAATCAAGGGATTGCAGACCGTAACAATTTGGGTGGCAGACATGGGGAGGTATGAAAGCTTGTTTTGAAGTAAACACCTTGGATACCAGAGTGGGAAGTCTCATGCCTCAAAAAGGATTACCTGGGTGCTGGCCTGGCGACAGCAGTAATAGAGCAGTAGGGCCATCTCTGGACCTCAGGGCCTGCTCAGACAAAATAGGAGAGCCTAGTTTGACTCTGCCATTATGACTGCAGGGACATTTTTGTTCTGCATTTTGCATTTTCCTCCACTCAAAATACAGCCCACTTGAGTTGTAATAATTCAGCTTTATTTGGAGCTTCGTGTAATACCCCATTTCAGGGATAAGTATTTCTTTGGCTGCATAAGCAGGGATTTGACAACTTAAGCAACTGAACACGTGAGATACTGTGTTTAACCCAAACTGCCCACCTAACCCAATTGCAAGGTAAATAGTGTTGTTTTGAGGCACTAGGTTTTAGGGTGGTTTGCTACGCAACACAATCGGATACAGAGTCTACAGTAAAGCCAAAGCAAACACAGCTCTTGTCAAAGCCTCTGGTTAACAATTCTGAATACAACTCAGAATGTTTGCTTTCAGCATAGCAAGGCCAAACCCCTTCCTCCTGCAACACAATCCCAGGTTCCAGTCCCAGGGGTCAGACCCAGTGCAGCTCGTCATTTCATAGCATTTACCTAGCACTGGCGGGGGGTGGGGGTGGGGGATTACCACAGGGAAAAAAGTATGCCATGCAAATTATGCGAGTATAGTTTAGAGTGCTTTTTTAAAATACTACAAAACAATCTATTTTAAAGCCCAGGCATATTCAAAGGGCAGCAGATGTGTTTATTGTAGCTTATAAAATGAGCTTGTCAAAGGATAACCGGCTACAATCCACAGCCCCACAGAAGCTAGGTAACAAGGAGGGCCGTAAGAGGGATGCAGGGAGGGCCCCAGGAAGGGGAAACAGATGAGATCTCTTGAGTAAACTCGGGGTGGGGGGTAAAGGGGATGGAATGGGGAATGGAAACATGAGGGATTGGGATGGTTGAGTTGGGGGAGGGATGGAGAAAGACAGCAATGAAAGAGATATCTTCATAGAGGGAGACATTGTGGGGTTATGGAGAAACTTGGTGCCAGAGAAACTCCCAGGAATCCACAAGGATGACCCCAGATTAGACCCCTAGCAATAGTGGAGAGGGTGCCTGAACTGGCCTTCTCCTATAATCAGATTGGTGACTATCCTAATTATCATCATAGAGCCATCATCCAGTAACTGATGGAAGCAGATGAAGAGATCCACAGCCAAGCACTAGGCAGAGCTCGTGGAGTCCAGTTGAAGAGAGGGAGGGGGAATTACATGAGCAACAGGGGTCAGATCATGATGAGGGAACCCACAGAGACAGCTGACCTGAGCTCGTGGGAGCTCACAGACTCTAGACCAAGCAGTTGGGGAGCCTTCATGGGACCAACCTAGGCCCTCTGCATGTGAACAACAGTTGTGTAGCTTGGTCTGTTTGTGGGGCCTAGCAGTGGTACCAGAATCTGTCCATGGTACGTGAGCTGGCTTTTTGGAACCTATTCCCTATGGTGGGATGCCTTGCTCAGCCTTGATGCAGGGCGGGGAGGAGCTTGGTGCTGCCTCAACTTGGTATGCCATGCTTTGTTGACTCCAATGGGAGGCCTTACCCTTTCTGAAGAGTGGATGGGGGTAGGGGTAGAAAGGAGTTGGAGGAGGGAACTGGAGGAGAGGAGGGAGAGGAAACTGTGGTTGGTATGTAAAATAAATTTTAAAAATTAATTTAAAAAAGCAAAAAAGTAAAATAAAAGGAGCTCGTTTTCTACTTGTGCAGTGACCAGAAGTCATTGCCATCTCTCAGAAGACTCCAAAATATTGTTCTCAAGAACTCAAGTTCAATGAGTCTTACCAACACACACACACACACACACACACACACACACACACACACACACACACAGTAGGTAGTAAGAAATCTCATGCAGAGAATAGCGTTCTCATTACAAGTTATGAAGTTTGGGGCTGTGGGTGTAACTCAGTGGTAGAGCACTTGCTGAGCATGTACAAAGCCCTGGATTAAATCCTAAGTGTTGGACTTATGTATCATAGCACCTCTTGTCATACTTTCTGTTACTCAATGTTCTAGTCACATGTGAACACATAATCAACCATGATCTGTAGGAACTGACCCCATTACAGAATCTGAGCAGTCTAAACATGGTGACCACATTGATTCCAAAGGCAAAACGTTAAAGATCCTCTCTGATATACTCTCTAGCTACCCTCTAAGCAGCAGAAGAGTACTGAAATGATTGGTAATATCTTTGGGCACTGAAGAACAATTCGTAGTGTATAGAACCTTGAGAATATAAGCAACCCTATATAGATAAGATGGCTCTTTTCTGGGATGGTAGCTGTGACTACTTTTCTTGCTGGAACAGCAAATCCTGAAAGTTGATTTTTGGTTTAAAGGAAATACTCAACCACTCATCCTGTTTCAGTTTTGAGTTCCAAGTTGCCTCTCTCCTAAGCCCCCTTATGATAAAGACTAGATCTGAACTACGGTTTGGGGCTAATGTCCCACTTAGTAAAATATATGTGCTTCTTGTGTCACCCTTTGGGCACATGCATCCCATGTGGAATACAAATGGATGGTAGGACTAACGCAGAATTCAAATATTCCCTGGCTGATTATCACCATGATTTATCCCTTAACAACATCTGGAACTCATCTCCATCCATACCACATACTTGATCTAAGAAGGTTAACAGCAAATATTTTCCCTGGCACTGAATTTGGGAAATAAGGTTACAGAGAATAAACAGCTATCATACGTGAATCACCGGTGCTGAAATTCTAGGATGTAATCTCCTGTGTGTAGCTGACAGGTGCTAGTTTTTGTGAAAACATGCAGTTTAGAAGTTAATATTGGTTTGGCCATGACTTCAACCTGCAAAAGCAATAAGGTTCCATATAAGCTAACTATCTCTCACATAAATAAAATAAGTGTCTCTCACACATTAGTGTATTAGATCATAAGGTTCATGTACTCAGTCAGCTAACTAGATGGCAAATTCAGGTTGTTCTTCTTGCTCTCCTTTAAACTATGCTCAGAGATAAGGAAAAACTGACATTGTGATAAAATCCTGGGGTGTCATGGACTTTTACAGTCTTCTGAGTCCTTTCCCCAGAATATGTTCTCATGTTGGTTTCAATTTGGACATTGGACAACCCTTAATCTTCACATTTCTGAAGAGAATACCAAGAAACAACCTCTATTGAACTGCAAAGACTATCCAGTTGACAACAGATTCCTTATAATTTCTTCTTGACCAAGAATCTTGGCCAACTGTCTAATGGTTATGTATTTCAAAGCCTAAGTGAAACCACTGAGGGGAGGTAGAGTGAGTTCCGTACCAAAATGGACTAAGCTCTGCAATTACTACATAGAAAAGGGAGATTGTTCATGGATTGAGATGAGAAAGAAACTTAATGAAAGAATAAACAAGACCAAAGCAAGAAAGACAGTAAATAATGGCTGGGACCCAGAATGCTTTTGCTTTGAGAATTGGGTAGGCTTAGAGACCCTTAAAGACCCTTGATTAGCAAGCAGTAACTGCAGGATATATTAAATGAGCAAAAATGTCTGTCCAGGAGATATTTCAGTTTTAGAAGTGATGAGACAAACCAGAAAAGAATTAGGAAATGGAGAAAAAGAAGAAAGCTTGAGATCTTAGAAACCAAAAAAGACATATGAAAAGAGTAGGGGATATACTCAGAAAGATACACTCAGATATCAAACTTAATTGTAATTAATGGATGCCATTTACTCAGTTGTAAACAATACAGCTAACACATTCCAGGAAACAGCAGGTGGAATGCCATGGACATCTTAGTAAAAGAAATACTAATGGTCATATTCTGGCAATGCTGATTGTTAATACCAAACTAAATGGCTAGCAAAAAACAAACAGAAATAACTAAGGTGCCAAAGTCACTAGTTAGTAACATACCAAATAGTCTAGTAAAGATTGACCTTATGCAAAGATCTGTTCTCTTAGATATAGCAAGCAAGTTTTGTCTCCACTATTGAAGGAGATACATTAATTCAAAACTGTATTTATGATGTGAGTTAAACAGCGAGATGTCCAGTGTTTAGTATCAGCATACTATAGCTGTACAGAGACCCTCAAAAGTAGGCCACATCATTCACTAGTCTAGCATATTATTGAATTATAATATCTATATGACAGGGAAAAAAACAAAGATGCAAAAGGCAGGCCTTGGAGGAAATATGGAAAGCAAGGTTTAAAACCAATTTTAAAATTTAGGTTGGCTCTGACTATAATAGCCTAAATAATTTTTCCCAACAGAAAAGCAAATGATTGATCCACCAGATCAATAGATGAAAAAGATCAGGTGTCACAATATTTCCGTGCTGTTTATATACCATACCACAGTAAGAAAGGCCAAGACCTGATCCAATTACCTTAATGAACCACTAGCCTGGACACCAGCTTTGGCTTTACCAAACCATTGGGTATCTTGTAACCCATACCTAGTAATATTATAGATATTGGTAATATGAGAAATTTTGTCAATGGAGATAAATTAGCACCCAATATGATTGACCAGTCCCAATCCAGTCATACCACCTACTAACTTTTTCTCAGAGTACAATGCTTATAAGAACAGATCTGTGATTCAGTATCTGGTCATTACTTTCCTTACTCTTACACATCTTCTACCTTTTCATGAATTCACTAAGACCAAAGAAGATCAATGCATGTAAGATGTCTTATTGTGAATTTTCTCAGAAGTGAAGCCTAAGACAGCAATTCTAATACAAGACAATGTGTTTAAGAACCAATCCCAGAGCCAGTTGTTCTGGCACACATAGTGGGTAATCCTAGCACAAGGGATGCTGAAAGAGTAGGGACATAAGTTGGAGGAAAGCCTGAGCTACACAACTAAACTCAGTAAAAGAAGGGGGAATATGAACGAGCAAAAGAAAAAGTTGACCTGAGAAAACATACACTGAGGAGGAGCAAAGTGGTAAGTGATACAAGAAAATAGAAATCTGGTGGCAAGTTGAGGGGTTTTGGAGCTGGTAAAACACATGGATAGAAAGCAATGTGGATTTAAGCACCAATCACAGACCTGGACACCAGGCAGGGACTCTTAACTACTGCTAAGAGGAGAAACAATTAGGCCACAATTACAAACCTTTGACAAAACTTGGGGAAATGCCATTTTATTTTGATAATAGTGCATAATTCCACCAATTGAATAGAAGCTTTTCAAACCAAAACATTTATCATAGCAAGCAATGTAGCCACAAATATTCTACTCAATAAACTGTCTTACACAGAGGGTCTCAAAGGATAAATTTTTGTGAACATTTTTCATAGAAAAATTATATAATCAGACTGTGCACCAAAGAGATACAAATAGTGACAATGAGAGGGTGATGACATAGCACCATCATTTGAATATAAGGAAATTAAGGCCCAAGATTAAGATGGATACTTTATGAGGGATTCTGTAGAATCCTTGCTGTTACTGGGAAGCCAAATCACCCCTTATCTTCAACACAGATTGAATACAGGTTGAGTGAAGGTGACTCCTCAGAGTCCCAGTTTCTTTACCCCATTTCCCTGTTGCACACTTTCCAAACAGAGGATCAGGTTGGGCCAGATTTCAGTGCCATCAATTAGAATGGTGCTGCTAGAGAGCAGAGTGCGGAGTCATTATGCTCTTACAAAATTCCATACAAATATGCGGCATTCTGATCCTCTTCCTCTGGCCTTCAAGCAGCTGATGTGATAAACTGTCTATCATTTTTTCTCTCTGCAACATGGCAGCCAGCTCTAGGGATATGATCCCATAATTCTAGATTTCTTGTTTGAAATGTTATTTCTTCCCTGGAATTTTTAAATCTTCTATGCCAGTTTAATTTCTCTGTAAAAATTTGGCAACAAAAAAGAGTCTCACAGTCAGACTTAGGGCATCTTGTACCCTCAAAATGGCATCACTTACACTGTGCCATCATCCCATGATCACTGTATAGGTGGTCTTCTTAGAAGACTTGATTTGGTAATGCAACTGCCTATCTTTACATACAAAAGACATGTTTCACCATCTATAGTGTGTGGTTTCCAGGTCTTACATAAAACCATTTCACAAGTTTCTAAGGATGACATCTCAAGATTTCATTGAGTCTTCGAGAGCTGGATGGTACAACTCTTTGGTCCAAGAAAGAACTTTAAGAGTCATGCAATGCATCAAGGAAAGAGACTCATGAAAAGCTTGAGGAACTTACCTGCAAATTCTCTCCCTTATAGCAGACACATACAGCTCAGCCATTAACCACTTCCAGTTAACAGAGAAAGGATAAGAAGTAAAGACTTGAATTTCCAACTGTGCATGCTCCCACCCTTCATCTTCACTCTTCACACTCCCCGCCCCAAAAAAACACATGTTTCTCTAGTGAAAAAACTTGAGGGCATCAGTAAATTTCTTCCAGGTATCGTTTTTCTCCAGGTCCAGCGACTGATGGGAGCTTTTCAACTCACTTGAGTAGAAAATCCCAAAATCTGAGTTGAAGCTTAATAGCTCTAGATTGCAATTTGGGGGTCATAACCCAACTTAGTGAAGGCAGTAATGTAGGACATTCCATTTGTTCCTCTACATTTGCTTATTCTCTTGGAAATACACAGGGCCATGGGACTAGTTGGGGACAATGTAATCTAAGTAAGTGTGATATGTGTCACTTCTGGACTAAAACAGTAAAGAACCTGTATGAAATTCTCCATTCTCTCATCCTTTTCTTATAGTGACAGATGAAAATACTTTTCTTATAGTGATAGATGAAAATAGACGATTAAATAATAAAACAGCAGAACTTCAGTCAGTGTAGAACCTTGAGTGACTGCGTGGAGCAGACTCCCTCCCATACTATTTTTCTACCTAGATGGGATTTGTAGTGTGAGCAAGAAACAAATTGTTAGCGTTCAAAACTCCTGATGCTCTGAGGATGCTACCTGAGCATAACTGCATTCCTAATGAAAACAGCTTGTCTTCTTCTGCAATGCACAACACTCATTTCATCATCTCATAATTTCGTTTTAACTAAATCTATGTGTTACACCTAGAGTCCTCTGTGTTGGCTCTATGGAACAGAAGATCATGCACAAATCAGCAAGCAAAGATTTAGCTTTCAACAAAAATACATAGTAGTGAGGAGTACAATTCAGTAAATACAATTGCTTTCTACTGCACAAAAAAACAGGAAATAATTACATTTCTTATAGGCATTTCTTTATTATATTTTCCCACTTGCATATTTAGAGAATAATTTAAATGTAACGCATACTGACAGCAAGCACAGTATCAAATATTAGGCTTTTTTAATATCTTTCTTTTCTCACCCTTTATTTCTTTAGGAAAAAAATATTGAGATGACCTCAAAGAAACAATTTTTATGCTAATCATAGTATGCAGTAACACATACAAGCCAGACTCAGTAGAAAAGAAAGCAACAAAGCAGTGAAAAGGTCTTTCTCCTCAAATCATTTTAATTCGTTTTTCCACAGCCATAGAAATTTCAAGTCGGAAACAACAATAATACAGCTATAGAATCTAGGTTCTCTTTCAAAGCAGCGGCATATAAAACATAGAAAAGCTAAAACCTCAGCACAAGCTTCAAAACAACAAGGACTGAGAAGAATTTGATGAAGACATGAAATGCACAAAATACAGTACACAAAATACTAGAAAGCATAAAATAGAAAGCTACACATTTTAGGTAGAAAGTATTGTAAAATATATAAAATATGCAAGAAATCAAAACCAAAGAGATTTTTTTTTCCTTAGAGTACCATGAGTACACTGGAACTGGTAATTAGCATTTGAAGATGGGAACAAGAAAATAGCAGTTTCCCATTTAAAACTTTATTTCTAGGCTTTAGGATTTCACCTTCTTGACATCCTTCTTTCCAGAGCTCTCAGTAGCTGACTCTGCTTTTCTTTTCTGTGACTAAAATGGAAACAGATTTAATGTTCTGCTCCAATATGCACACTTTTAAATGGCCCAACAATGTTAAATCTAGGATGCAAATGCATTAAAGAAATTTTAACATGAATATTCACTTCAGTGTTACACTCATAGTTAATGTTCTACATAGCCCAACAAACTATGTAACCCAATGTAAAATAACTTTTAAAGGTGTTTCTTTTTATGAAAAGACATAAAATATCCATCAAAAATAGTCATCAAGTATCTACTTACACATGGCTTATAAATGTACTCTTATCTTAAAGAACTACTTAATATTTAAATTTCTGGGGAAATTTTTATGTATGAGTGTTATTTTATAACCTTAAGATAGATGTTAACACACCATATTTCATATCTTCTATGATGCACATTTTCCCCTTTTAGCATCTCTGACATCAGGATGTATCTTACAACTGATAACAGATGATACTTGGCATCATATCTCTCAGTGGCACAAAAATGCTGTGTCTCACAACAGAAAGCATCTTAGATTTGATAAAATATGGTGGTCTACTTAGCACACTCAAACAGGATGATCTTCTAAAGAACATTTTGACTCATAGATATACACAGCAACCAGACAGGATTAAAATCACATTTTTATCCAGCAGTTAACTTATTGTCAAAAAAAGCTTTCTTGTCTGATCAGGGTTCCCATTTACACACACAGTTCCACAAAGATCAAATGACTTATTTGATCAACTAAGAACTCCAGGTTTCAATCTCCACACCATCCCATCCCAACTCTAAACCTTCCCTACTCTCGTGGCGACCTAGCCTCAATTCATATGATCTCGCTTGCATTATGCTTCTGCTTAGATTTGTGAGGGATTTCTTAAATATGGAGTCCTGTAACAAGGGAGTTTCTAACCACAAGTTCTTCAAACAAAAAGGAAATATGTTTGTGGTGTGATTTTTCTTCTGTCTAAAACCAATTAGCAGTTCATAAAACCCAGCTTGGTAACGGGTATCATTATGGCATTAAACATAGTATAAACATTTGTAAAGATGTAAAAAAAGGGAAATCTACCTAAAAGTTAGGAAAATGCTGAAAATTTTACCATTGGAGTTTTAGTTGCCCGTTTCTTCTTTTCTGCTCTCTCTCTTTCCTCAATTTCCATATTTTCTTTTTCAATCAATGAAATTAAAGTGTTACAGCGTCTCTGGAATTCCTAAACAAAAGAATAAAGAACTTAATTTCTAAAACTTATTTGATCCTTTAAGATAAGATACTTCTTTAACTGTATCATTTCTGTAGAAGAAAGTTTCCAAAATTTGTATTTTTTTTTCTCCATCCCCTCACCAAACCAGTAGTCTTTACAACACCATTTGTTCTAGGGTACAGGGTATTAATAGGAGGGGGGGGTAAGTGTCATTCAATGGATGACAGGTTAAACAAGCTGCTGCTCCATTTTATCATGGAACACTACACAACAATAAAATGGAAGGAACAA
Organism: Peromyscus leucopus; assembly: GCF_004664715.2. Lineage (NCBI taxonomy): Eukaryota > Metazoa > Chordata > Mammalia > Rodentia > Cricetidae > Peromyscus > Peromyscus leucopus. The sequence continues at coordinate 113,134,932 of NC_051083.1, forward strand.
ATGATATACAAAACATCATGGAGTCCGGAGAATTATTCTGAGTGAAAAATCCAATCACAAAGTTTATGCCTAGTGTGCTTCCGCTTATATAATATGTTTTTGAGGCATGGTGCTAGACTGGAATTCACTGTGTAATCAGGCTAGCTTTAAATTTGCAGCAATCTTCCTGTCTCAGCCTCCTTAGTTCTAGGATATTGGGCATGTGCCACCCTGCGTGGCTATAGAACACCTTTAAAAGGACAGAATTAGAGACGTGAAGAACAAGTCAATGGTTGCCAAATGCTACAGAGACTAGCAGAATGGGTGTGGCTAGAGATAGTGCAAGTGACTCTTGTGAAAACAGTGGTTCCACAAATCTTCAAATGGTAACACTACATCAGCGCCACACACACACACACACACAATGCCTGTACAGATGATATTGCAACAAGTTCTGTGGATTATACTAATATGAATTTTCATATTGCAATGTTACACTATAGCTACTCAAGTTGTTACCACTGAGGAGAACTGTGTGAAGGGTGAATTTCATCTCCCTGTACATTACCTTATAACTTCCTGTTACTCTATAAATGCTGCAGAATAAATGGTAATGTAAATCAAATAAAGAATAAATGAATATTGTACGGCTAAGATAGGTTTTGGAAACATGGAGGTCATACAAGTTAAAACAGATTTCCTTTTTTTCTTTTTCTTTTTGAGATACGTTTTATAATATATTTTTATAGGACAATTACATCATTTCCCTCTCCCTTTTCCTCCCTCTAAACCCTTCCATGTACCCCTCCTTGCTCTCTTTCAATCCATGACCTCTTTTTCACTGTTATTACATGCATACATACTCTTAATTATAACCTGCTCTAGTTTTCAAGGCTGACCATTGGCACTGGAAAGCCAATTACTGTGCTCTTCCTCCCCTTCGGCTTTTCTTGGATGCCTGTAGTTCTTTGTGTAGGATGGAGGCCTTGTTGGCTTTTCCCTGTCCACTTTGTCATGTCCATTGTTGTTTTCCTTGTTCAGCTCATGGCTGTAACTTCCGACATTCCTAGGAGACACAGTCTCACAGAAAGCTCCCTGACCCTCTGGCTCTTACAATCTTGCTGCTCCCTCTTTTGCAATGTTCCCTGAGCCTTAGGTGTGAGAGTATTTTGTAGATGTAGCCACTGAGACTGGGCTCCTCAACTCTGCATTTTGGTTGGTTGCAGTTTGCTAAAATAGATTTCTTTTTTATAAGGCTTTATGGAACCTTCCAGCTCCTGATGCTCACCATGAACCACTAGGCCGGGATATAAGATGCAGCTGTTCCCAAAGCTTCTTAGCCAACAGAAGTCTCTCGCCACACATCTTATGGGATTTAAGTTCTGGGAATCAGGGCTGGACTTGCTAATTCAGAGTAAACACTATCTGAAAAGATTTTTGCATTAACCTTGCCACTACTATATTTTACTGCCAGCAAATCAATGCATTCAAACTATAAACAGATTTTATGAACGTATGGTGAGCATTAAACATATAATTCATTAATATGGAAACTCGTTTATTATTAACCCTTTACACTTTGCTGTATTTAAAGGTAAATAATGAATTAATGCCAAAGGATAAATAATGTTTAAATATATGATTTCTTTTCTATGTAAGAAGAAATGCCTGACAAAACATGAAACAGTTAAACATTCAAATCAAAATATATCTTTCTGGCAATTAAAAACAAACTCAAGAAAAAGAAAAATGATCAAAGTATGAGAATAAAAACTCAGCATAATTTCAAAAAAATTAAGGATTTATTTTAATTTTATGTGTATGAGTGTTTGCTTGCATGTATGTTTGTACACAACATGTGTGCCTGATACACCAGAAGAGAGCACCAAATTCCTTGGAACTGGAATTATAGACAGTTGTGAACCACCCTACCATGTGGATTCTGAGAACTGGATCCAACTCCCCTGGAAGAACAGCCAGTGCTATTTTTCACTGCTTCAACTCTCCATCCCTGGTACAAGACTTTTTTTTAAGTTTCAAGAGCTGATCATGTAGTTCAGTGGTAAAGCACTTGTCCAACCTGTCTACAACATGTGTGCATGCATACACACATACAAAAAAAATTTGATCTCTGAAACCAAGGCTTAAAGAACTGGGAGAAAAACAATGCCATTTCTACCATTTTCATAATGTCCATGCTTTGTGCTTATATAGGTGTAGCATGTATACTTATTTCAGTAAGATGTAAATGAGAACGTTCATTCATTGATGTTGAATGGCAATGTTGCTTATTATAAACTAAGCTTTCTCCCCAAAATCCATCTATTAAAGCCCTAACTCTCATATTTAGGGGATCCAAGACGTTCAATGCCATCTTCTGACTATATTTAGAGAGGGGTGATTTATGGCAATAATTAAAGTTGAATGAGTCCAAAGAGGGTAGGGTACTAATTCTCCCATCACCTCATCATGTGCAAAAGGTTGCCATCTATCCAACAGACTACCCTTGTTGGCACCTTAATCTTGGATTCCAGTCTCCAGAACAAGACAACAAAAAAGAAGTGTTGTCTATCCTATTAAGTCTGTGGTATTATGTTACAGCATTGAGCAGCAAACTAATGCACTACCTTTCAAAAAATGAATTGGAAATAGCAAAGAAATATTGTTTTTAAATTTCACATCCTCTGTCTTAACAATCCCATTCTTAGACACTTACTATAATAAAGAGATATATAAAATATTTCAAGAAAGTATTTAGAACACTGAAAGCAGGGAAATCCTAGAAACTTAATTTTGGGTACTTGGTAACAAGAGATACAGACACTATAAGTAGCTGATGGAATGCTAACTAGTAGTTACTACCAGCTAGCTCTGAAAGTAGGATCAGTGGTGTTTTTTTTTTCTTTTAAAAATGGGGTCTGTTTGTTCCGTAGAGGATGCATTTGTACCAAAGTTCGAAAGAGCTTTTGCCACAGCAACTCATGTAGCTAAACTAGTACCTAATATTTTCTTCTTTATACATATCTGTATTTCCAAATTTTCAAAATAAGCATTTAGGTCTTGAGAAATTTATAAAGTTGTAAGAAATGGCAAGTGTTTTTTTGAAACACAGTTTTATCTTTCTAAGTAAGACCTAGAAAACTGACACACAACACAGGAAATGTTGAATTGGATATATTATCAACTATCCAAACATTTTCTACTCTCTAATTCAAGCCACCAAAGAAACAGAAAAGAGAGCCTAGCCAGAATGATACTGTACATTAACAAATTTGTGTTTTCCAATTAAAAACAATCTTATGTAGCACCAGTTTCTTGGTGACGTCCATAATTACCGAAGGTTAAATAAACTGATAACAATAACACTGTAATTTCCATTACTTACCAAAGTAATGGTGATACGTTTAATATGCAGACCAAATATTCTTCATAGTTTTATTCAATAATGCATACACATACAAATTAAACAGCATGTTATTCAATTTATCTATTATAGAAAGGGCTAAGTTGACCCTGATGAGATCTGATCCTTGGTTTCTAGGGAGACTACATAGATTCTTTCTATAAAGCTGATTCTTGAATCATTAAGCTGTACCCTCTGGCTATTATTATTCTCAATAAGTAATAGCTGCCTGTGACTGCAGATATCATTAGACGTATAGTCATGGTTCATATGAATGATTCAGGGACAAATACTAATACTTTCAGACAGTCTTATATATAAGGAAATAGAATATCTCAAAATGATTCAAAATAAACTACAATAATAAGCTCTCACCTTCATTCCTTTGAACCTATCTCTTAACTACTCCAAACACAGAAAACAAACTCTACAGAAAGGCATCAAAGAAAGGACAAGCACTTTTGTTCGCTTAAATTTCTCTGTTTCTTGTCTTCCAATGTAGCTTCCTGTTTTTCTGAGGTGAAGGGAATGGTTCATGGAGTGTCAACTTCTGTAATTCTGTAGTCTAATTACCTCTTTCGCCATTTCCCCACTCTTGATTTAGGAATGAATTTAGAAAAAGAAGAAATAACACAGGGGAGTCAGAAAAAGAGATGCCAAAGCAATTAAGGGCGACAGAAGACAATAAAAAAATGACAAATTGAGAAACTGTTCTGCTGTGTTGAAAGCTGTGGGAAATGTTTTAAGTATTCTGTGTTCACAAGTGTGGGAAATTCAAAGGGGCAAACAAACATCCATGGCAGGACTTCTCAGAGCTGTTAGCATTCTAATGTAGATTGGAAGTCTTGGTGGCAAGATTCAATGTCAGCATGCCCCAAATCTATTTCAGCACAAAACATTTTTCTGGTTCTGAAATACTGTTTAATAGAAGCCAACTTGGCAAATCATACACAAGGTAACAGCAATGGCTAAGGCTAAGTTATAAACAATTCAGCAAAAAAACTTGATGGTTTTCATGTAATTTAACTGACAATTTTTGAGCAGGACACAATTAAATGTGCATTTTGTGCTCGGAAACCCCTTTATACAGATTGTCGCTCCATAAAAATCTTAGACTCAAAATTAGAAAGGGGTTAACATTAAAAATTTTTTTATCATGAATCCCCAGTACTAGATCCTTGCTAATGAGTCATGCAGCCTGACCATCCAAAGTCAGAGTACTTGCTACCTTCTAAGCCTAGCTATTCCAACTCTGAACAACATGAACACCTTTCCTTGTACAACACTGCTATTTGTTACCTTGTGGTATCTAACAACTGGTTCCCTACCTAACTTGTGTCGTCAAAGAGAACAAGCCAATCTCCTCCCCCACCAAACAATCCTGTTTCAAGGCAGCCTCCATGCCTCAACCAGAATCATCTGCTGAACCACAAACCCTTTGTTTTTAGAGTAAATATCCTCTCTTTTACCCATAACTCATGTAAAATGTTTCTTGGAAGACTGCGTTAACAAATAAATCTACTTGTGATGGTTAATGTAGACTGTCAACTTGATTGAGTTGAGAACTACACAGATTAGTAAAGCAGAGCCCTCGGTCTGCCTGTGAGGGGGTTTCCAGAGAGGATTAAACAGGAAAACCTAGCCTGAATGTGCACACAACTATTCCATAAGCTGGGGATCCAGATGGAATGACAGTGGGGAAGGGAGAAAGTCCACTAATTATCTCTGCTTCCTGGCCATAATAAAGGAAGATACTCTGCTCCACCACACACACATACACCTTCCTACCTTGATGAGATGAAACCTCTGAAACCCTTCTCATTAATGTATCTTTACTGCCTTGTTTTTCTAATGTATTTGTCATCACAATGAAAAGCATAACCAAGAAAACTGGTACCACAAAAATGTAGTAATGCTATGACTACCAGATGTTGTGGCTCAGATGCCTTTGGAAACAGCTTATTGGAGGGATTTGGAAAAGTTGGAAGATGGGTAGAAAAGAATGCTGTAAAGAGAAATTTATGAATGATTCCTGTGGGAGCCCCAAAGACCAGAATGCCAGTAGGTATAAAGAAAATAAAGACTGTGATCATTGGAGTTTCAAGTGAGAATGAGGATTCTATTAAAACTTGGACTAGAGGTCATGTGTTATACCTTGGCAAAGACCTTAATACACTTTGTTCTTTCCCTAAAACTTCCAGTAAAGGTTAATTCATGGACTAATTTATCTATTAAGAAAATTTCAAGGCAGCATAACATTTAGCCAATACAATGTGGCTATTGCTGCCTGTGTTTTGCAAAACTTACATTGAGGATTGTGAACAAAAAGGAGAAGAACAGTATCCTGGTGGGTTTTTTGTCAACTTGACATAAATTGTAGTTATCTGGGAAGAAGAACCCTGATTAAGGAAATGCCTTTATCAGATTGCCTGTAGGCAAGTCTGTAGGACATTAATGATTGATATGAAAGGCCCAGCACACCATAGGTAATGCCCTGGGAAGGTGGTCCTGGGTTATATAATAAAGCAGGGTGAGCAACCCATGAAGAACAAGCCAGTACACAGTGTTGCTCCATGGTCTGTGCTTCAGTTCCTGCCTCCAGGTTCATGCTTTGACTTTCTGTCTTGGCATCCCTCAATGGACTGTGAATCAGGATATGTAAGCCAAAGACATCAACCTTTTCCTCCCCAAGTTGTGTTTGGTAATGGCATCATATCACAACAATAGAAACTTAACTAGATTGAATAGGTGGCAAATACTTTCAATTTTGCAAATGATAGTCTCTGTCACACTATTAATCTCTTCCATTGTAGCGTGTAATTAGTCACTGAACATATGTAACTGAGCATGAACCTAGGTTCAAATAAAACCCTAGTTACAAATACTAACCCTGGAATTTTATACTATAATTTTCACATGTCAAAATACTGTTCTTTGAATTTCTTTATAAAATGTAAAAAAATAATTCTTAGCCCATATGCCATTTGAAACAAGAATGGGATACAGTTTGACTGTTAGGGTTGAAAGACAAAAGTGAATGAATGAATAAGAGACCAAAAAAGGAAAATAAAGGAAACAGCTACACTCCACATGTGTGTCTTTGAATTTGTAGATGAAATTCTGTAAGGTCAGAATTTTGTTCTAGAATTTTCAGTATCACAAAATGGGTATATTTTCTCCTTTGTTCTTTTATAAATTCCCTATATATTATCCCCTCAAAACCTATTTTTTTGAAATCAATATCTTAATCTGCAAAGCCTGCACTATATCCCAGATTTGGAATCACTTTTGAACCTCTATAATACTAACAAAAAACAACAGCAGGTTATACTAGACTCTCATAGTCCAATGATATCGGCAGCTCAATGGAAATTCAAGTTCAAATAAAAGTAGTCTACATTTCCCAAACAAGTTTTGAATGTTATGATGCTTTTACGTAAGTATTTTCACTTAAAACTTATTTCATAAAATATTATGTTACCTTTTCACATAATGATGCACTAGTATAAATACCCAAAATGGATCCCTACTAGGGTACAACTGTATTTCTAATTGTTCCAAGAGTTTAGGCTTACAAATGAAACACTGTAGCTACATGTGAAGCACACATGGCATTTACGACTGATACACAAACTTACCAATAAATAAAAGCTGCAAGAATTACAATCAAATGTCCAGAAGAAAGGATCAGAAATAAATTGTAGCATATTGGTGCAGTTCCTTCCAACTGAAGAGGTTGGAACGAACTGAAGTCCAAACATCCTGTGTTGATTTCCTGACCTATTGCCTCCTCTGGGTAAGATCCTATGCTGATCTCCTTGAATACAACCAACTTCACTTCAAGGTTAAAAATGTGGTAGGAAAACTGGCTCCAGGACAGACAGTGGCACATTAGTCAAAGGAAGCAAAATAAGATGGGAAACAAGATAGGAATTAGAGAGTTTTTACTACAACTGCTAAGTGAGGCATACATCAATCTACTTCCACCAGAGCAGTATTTAAAATACATAAATCTGATCATACCATTGCCCTGCTAAAATCTGTCTTTGACTCCCCTACTTCCTACACACTAATGACCTCAATGCAGCGGTTTCCTTCATCACTCAGCGGCCAGTTACATCCTCTTCTATCACTTCCCCATGCACATATCACTACTTTTGGAATATACTGGGCTTATTTATCCCTTTTGCATAATCCTGCTTCCACAACTGGAAACGTGCCTTCTCTGTGAAAGCTATTTCCTTGATTCCTTTGCCATATAGCAAAGTTAACCACTACCTCCTCTATTATAGGATGTTTTCAAAATTAAGGCAGAGAGGGAACATTTTCGTCTTTCAAGCACAGGGTAAGAAACAGGTTCCTATGAGTTAAAATGTACTTGACTTACAAAGAATTAGGTTTAATGTCTTTGCCATTTTTCTCTGCCCTCACATCTTTCCCAAATGCTTTTCTTTTCTTCTGCCCTCCTACTCCTAGAAGCTTTCTTTCCTTTTTCAGGTCACATAAAACGCCATTCTCAAGAAGAACCAGTCAGAACATTTTACTGGTTATCAATGTTGCCAATGTATTATTAATCTTTCTTATATTTAATTAAGAGTGTAATGTCCTCAAATATGTTAGCTGTCAACATGCAGTTAAGTACTAACCTAAAATATAAAGTCATAAGCAACAAAGCATCATTGTGGTTATAGAACAGCCAGAAAAAATTCTATTTCCCTCTTATTCCTCTAAAGTATCTAAAAAGAAATATCTTTTCCGACTAGATTGAATATTTATAAAATACTCTGTGTGGAACCAGTAACCTAATTATCATTTACTAGCCACTGTGATAACCATATAAAGTGGGAAGCAAGTTCATAAAAGCTATAGTAATATTTTCTAGGAAGCAGTTTTTTTCTCCTACAGTTCTAATGAGAAATGTCATTTTATTACTTTTAAATAAGGCACAATTTCATTAATAATAAAGTTGTGATTTGAAAACAAACTAATAACATGAAAATTTTATCACCCAGTATTCAACAGTATGTGATTCTCTGAGATGCTATCGCCAAAACTCATTTAAACTACTACAAAAGACAGGGTAATTGTAATGACTAACTACTAATACTCAGTTTCAACTGTAATGTTCTTGGCTATGGGCAAAGCAATGCACAGTTTCCTGAGCTAGCTAAAGAGAAAAACAATGCTCTTCAGCAATTGACATGTAAGAATTTTTTCACTAAAATCAAGAACTGAAGCCATCCTATAGAGGAAATGATAAGCATTTAATCAATGAATGTTTATTTCTGAGAATTAAATTTTACTTTTTCTTCTTTAAGTACTTAAAAGGAAACTGATTGGAGGCTAGGTACTTTCCCCATGTGTATTGTCCAATGAACTGACTAATGTGTTACTGCCTTTGGAACTCTCAGATTCTCCTCAAATTGCTATGTCACATCAGTCACTAATAAATGAACAAAGATGGCAAGAAACTTAATGAGCTAATGTTGATAAAGGGACAAGTCAGCATCATGTAAGAGATATTACATTTAATACAGTATAGTATCATTTCTTCTCATAGTCATTTCATAAAGAGCCTTTTACTTGGGATAGTTGGGAATGACCAAACACTAGGCCCTATTCTAAGATCCCCCAGCCCCAGGACGAAAGTGGTAAGGCAATTCATATGCTCTGAATTCTGAGCTTAAAACCCCGAGTTCAGCATATGCTTCCTGCTTGTTTATGGAGTTCAATAGAGGCTGATTACTTACTTAAAGACCATACAATTTCTCCAAGAAAAATTCACAATCTTTTTAGCACAGAGAGATGGAATTGAATCTTATTTTCTCTTTTGTACAGCCAGCAGTTTTAAATGAAGAAGAGCCTCGAAATCTTCAACCTTTAGCTGAAGCCTTTCAAAGTGAGGCATATATGAAAGTGGAGATTCACTCCTTTAAGCACTTTTTGGGTGTTACTTAAGTCAGATGTCATGAATTCAGTACTTTGAGATTTGTGCATAAAATATAGCCATTAGGGCTCTTACATTTTTTTCTAAGAAAGATTTCACACTATTTGTTGATGTGTCTGGGAAAGAAGAATCTTTTAGTAAGCCAAGTTCAATCATTAGAAAGATTCTAATTTGAACACAGCTACAGTCACAAAATGAATCAAATTGCATCCTCTATTTCAAAGATAGGATTTTTCAATGAAACCAATGATTTTTTATTACAGAAATCACAGCTGCTTCTCTCGAGAGGGTAGTTTCTCTCCCTAGACTATGAAAATGATTCACTAAAAAGGAAGTTATTTTAGAAACAAAGGGAAGAAGATGATCTATAAATATTAATAATCCATTTCTATAGCTCCATAATTATTGATATTAACATAATCTTAAAAGACTACATAAATATCTACATATTTTTAATATATAACTCACATTCTAATTCAAGAAATATAAGTAAAATTTATCCACTAGCTAGAAGGGAAATCAAACTTTAGCATAATAAAAAACTTTACCTAAAAAATACCCTTAAATTAACATATTGAAGTATAAAATAAATGACTATGTTTTTAAAAGATTCTGCAAAAATTAGAAATTTTGCCTTCTAAATGCTAATAAAAGGATGTATCCAATTTTAATATACAAAATATGGTTCCAAATTGTGATTACGTATATAATTAATATGTGCCTTTTGGCAAACATGCTCTGAAGATTTAAATATCTAAGGAAAGAACGAGCATGGAGGTAAATGTTTTGAAAAAATAAGAAGATGGAGGAAAAATAAGAATTTTTGCAAGGGAGTTCAGAGACATCTAGTGGTTGTTAATATAGTGGAGTTTTTTTCCCTTGGTAACTGAGTAAGAAAGCTATAGAGTTCTGCAATCATCTTATTGCAAACAGCTTAAGTCTTTTCTTGCACTTTAAATCCCTTTCATCCTACTGCCTTAGTTTAATAACTACAGAAACTAGACCCAATATCAAGCTCTCAACCTTTTAAAAATTAGTAAAATATCACTGAAATATCACAGAACTCAATAAATGTTTCATCACATAAAAGGGCACATATGTTCCAAAATGTGATTTCCAGGAAAATGCAGTTAAGCATTTTTCTTTTACAAACTATTGATGCTGCCCTAAATTATATCTTTATATGCATAAAAACCCAAGTGGCTAGAAATCTAAATGCATGGCTTTGAAAGGAGTTACCTATTAAATGTGGTCATAGATACCCTTAGCAAGATAGAAAACCAACTCACTGCCAAAGTCTGATGACAGTCAAAATAAAATCTCATTTCCAAAAGAGAATTAAAAAAAGCAAGTCTACATTGCTCTTCAACAATATACTTCAATGATCTGGAGAACCCCGTCAAACAACTGTTCTGTCCCTACATCTAATTGTGGAACAATCTTTTTGTACACTGTGAAGAAGTGCCACTCTGATTGGTTAAATGAAAAGCTAAACAGCCAATAGCTAGGCAGGGTTTCCTGGCAGAGAGGACGCTGGGAAGAAGAAGGGTGGAGATGCAAGGAAACATGGAGGAAGCAGGAAAGCAAGATGGACAGTATATAGATGAGGTAAATGAGCCTCAAGGCAGCACATAGATTAATAGAAATGGGTTAATTTAAGTTTAAAAATAGGTAGGTAGAAACAAGCCTAAGCTAAGGCTGAGCATTCAAGTCTCCATGTCATGATTTGGGAGCTAGCTGGCAGGACATTCTCAAAATTCACTTGGTTAGTTACAAAGGGAATATGTACCACAAAGTGGTAAGCCCTGGGAATCATAGCAGAAACCAAGTGACTTAGCATCGCAAGTAGTGTTAACAGTTGGAAGAGCTAAGTGAAGGAGAAGACTAGAAATGTGACTTTTTCAAAATAAGCAACAAAAGGAATACATACCATGGCAGTTCTAGACTTGATAAACCAGTCAAATCGAAACTGGGGAGCATTCCGTACACACTGTCTTAATTCTTCATACACGTTTTCTCTGTCAAAGCCCATTTTGTGTAACATACAGATCAAGAATCTGTCTTCTTCCTCCGTATAGTTCTTTCCTTTACTGGTTCCATACTGAATACGCAACTGATGAAATGGAGCCTTGTATCTTGCAATCTGCAAGTTTCAACAAAATGGCACTTCTTAACTGAATGTGCAATAACAAGTCCAAACTAATCACTACAGCAAATCAAATAATCTACGAATAAACTGAAATAGAATATAGTACTTTGGCATCCAATGCTTTCTTAATACTGATCCTTCGCTGAATTCTTGCTTCTCCACGTTCAATTTGAGCCATAATTTTCTCAATGTCCTGTAATTCATTGCAGCGTTCCCAAAACACAGCTGAAAAAGAAAGTTATTACTTGAAATTACTATCATTTAAGCAAATGAATACAAGGAATTATAGAATAAAGAATTAACAGACAGCTATGGTATCATCTGTTTGTGTATAATATGATCAATTGTTAAATGCTCTTAAGTTATCATTTTACCCAAATGTTCTACAAAAGAAACCAAATGCATAAAGTGAAATAGTAGCGGGAAGCATATAAATGTAAATATAGCTTTCTAGTAAGGAAAAATGAAAATAAACCCATTACCAGATCATTCACCTTTTTCCTATGAAGTGGCGATTTCTACAGAAACTGTTGGTTATATCTGCAATCATTCACTAATCTTTTACTCCCAGTCACCTACAGTTTCTTTAAAGATGAGGGATTTTTTAACTGGATACATACAGAAGAATATTTAAATTACTGAGCCACCCCATCAAATTTTACAGATGAGCCAAATAATCTGATGCATTAATAAGTCACATCTATGACTTCAGTGAAAAGCCTTCTAATGACATTATCTACCTTCTTGAATTCTTCATTTTTATAGCATAGCAAGAAAGGTATGTTAGCATTTTATGGTTTGTATAAGTACTTATGTTCATTTATGAATTCCCCCACTTATTACACACACACACACACACACACACACATACACACACACACATGCACACACACGCACACACGCACACAACTTCTTATGTTAAGATACAGTATACTCCTAAACATCCAATTGTGTACAATTCTTCTCCAACTAGTCAAATAAGCCCACTCAAATCTCCCCACCCTCTGACATGGCCTCCAATCTGATAACCAATAGTTAAATAGTCCTACCATCTCCCTGTATTCTGAAGAAAATTCTTCAGAAAGGCTAATAGTATATGTAGAGCCAGGGTAGAGCACTTGCCTGGACTTAAAGGCCCTGGGCTTGCTCCACAGAACTTCAGAAAAGAAGAAAGAAAATTCTTCAGAAAAGCTCACTGTACGTGTCTTTGACACTCATTTCATGGTCCTTGCTTTAGTGACAAACTTAAGGGAAATCTGACAAAAAGTCTTTTTGTCATTGTCATTTTTGTTTTCATGGTGTTGGGAATCAGACCTAGGACCTTCAGTTCTACCACTGAAGTAAAACCCCAACTCAGCATATTTCTTTCTTCTTACATTTTCTCTTTCTTCCTCTATTTCCTCCCTTCTTTATTTCAGTGCAGTGAGTGGAACCTAGGGCCCTAGCCATGCTTACATTAGTCCTTATATTTTTGAAACATGCTCTCACTACACCCAGGCTGTCCTCAAACATGCCATCCAGACTAGGCTGCCCTCAAACTCCTGATTCTCCTACCTCAGACTCTGAATGCTGGGACTGCAGGCATGAATCGTCATGCCTGGCTACCTGATGTCTTCAGAAACACTGTTACGACTTGCAGCTTGCCCCACACCAACGCTCCGTCCCTCGGGGTGCATGTCCTTTACATTGTTTTCATTCTACTTTCATGAAATTAGATCTCTCCCATCTATTGCCCCCCAAATGTCCTAGAGCTATGTTTAACACTAAGACAAATATTAGTGTCATGCTAATGTAAAAAGGAAAAGAAACTCATGAATCCAATGTTATATGAAATAATGTCCAGTCACAATTAACTTCAAAATTCCCTTTTAGATTTCCAGAAGGAAAAACAAAGTAGCTGTTCTCTAGTTACAAATCATTTTCTTCAAGCACTAACTAGTACTCTAGATAAATTAAAAACTACCCCTAGTAATATTAAACTTGGATTTATTTATGAGTTTTGTAATCTTTTGTCCTAGTAAACACAGAATTTCAGTAGTTATTTCAAATAACTGGGGTGGAAGGGAAGGAGGCAAAGAAATCATACAATTACTTTTTAACATTGCTTCCTTGTGGAAAACACTCTCAATTCTAAATACTTGCTATTCAGACTAAAATTTAAAAGTTCAGCCTATTTGAAATTTAAGCACACATAGAAAACAGATAGATTAAGTGATTTTAATACAATTTCTTTTCAGAAGCCCGAGTTTAGATATGCGCTGACACAGGAATTAATATTAACTCCACATGCTTCTGTGCAGCTATTCTGATTCCAATTGAGGCTAAAGACACAGCTGAGTAGGAGAGGGAAATGATTCAAGGACCACTGAACAGATTTAACCAAGAAATCTTTTTAGATCTATTCTAAATTGCCTTAAGTTAATAGGGCCCGCCACTACCTGATTGAATTCCTCGAGGGCAGTTGAGTCTCTAAATGGGCCTGATAAGAACTCTCTACTTCAAGGATGACCTACAATGACTATTTCAAACCACTAAACCAGAAGCCTCGGGACTAGACCTTAAAAAGACCAAACCCGGGAAGTGAGAGAATGAAAAACTCATGCAGAGTTTTTCACTTTTGTTTATGCAGAGCTTTACCCAGCTTCCTTAGTTGTCTCCCAGAGACAGCAGGGTACAAATGCAGCCATATCTTATATCTTTACTTACATCTCATTCACAAAAGTTTTAACATCTCTGAACAAAGACACAACTAAGTTAATGACAAAGAAACAGGGGCTAGACAGATGGCTCAGTGGTTAAGAGCACTTGCTGCTCTTCCAGACGACCCAGGTTTGGTTCCCAGCAACCACATCAGGCAGCTCACAGCCACCTATAACTCCAGCTCCAGGGCATGTGATGTATTCTTCTGTCCTCCATAGGCACCTGCACATACATAGCATACATCCACATGGACCTACATACATACATGCACATACACACACACACAATTAAAAGTGAATAAATCTTTTTTCAAAGAAATGCATACATTGAAAATAAAGCATTATGATTGAAATGACATACAAACCTGAATACTCCATGACCTCCTCAGGGGATTTGCCCTCTACCTCTCGAGCGATATTATCAATGTCATCTCTCCCATACTTCTCATTGGCTTTAATAAACTGGTTAAAATCTCGTTTAGTCCAGTTTGTGAAGCCCTATGGATAAAAAGTTAAGCATCATCAGTAGATGTTAAATTAATAAATTCAGTTATTATCCTACTTATATCTCTACAAGGCTGTAATAGAAGCAGTTTAAAACACTTAACATGTGCCCCTTTATAAAGCTCATTTCTTTAATGTAGAATCAAAAGCTGAGTTTGAGTTGTTAGAGAAATAACTGCTTTTCTATTTTAAAAGAAATGAGCTTTTCAAGTACTTTAAGTTGATTTATAATTCTAAGACATTGCATAGTCTTAATTCCATATTTTTCAGATGCCTATAACATTAAAATACCATTCTCATATAAATTCTAATGTAAATGCTTAAGTTCTGATATCTCAGTGTCTCAGTGACTTTCTTCCACAGATCTGTTCTCACGTAAATTAAGAGAGAGCGATGTGGATGTATTGAATTGAAAGAACACTGAGAGAAAATCCAGAAAGAATGCAGTAAAACTTTTGTAGTTTTCTAGATAATTCCAAACTACAGAGAATAAGTAGTTTCTGTTCAAAATTGTATTCATAAGAGCTTGCAAGATAGAACAACAGTTGCAAATGCTTACCATGCAAGCCTGGTACCCTGAGGTCCACCCCTGTATCCCACTGTGGAAGCAGAGAACTGAGTCTCTAAAGTTGTCTTATGACCTCTACATACATGCCTCAACATGCATGTGTCTCTCCCAATAATAATAAAGTGACTTTTTAGAGATTATATTACTAAGCAAAATGAATATAATCTTTATAAATAAATGAAATTTCTGTAAACAGAACATTACTCAGGCATCTGACCTTTTTTACCAAAATGTACAACAACCACTGCTTTAAGTCATTTCACAATTGTTATTCCATCAATGGTAATGTAGCTCAGTTGGTGGAGAGCTTGCCTAGCATGGGAAAAGCCCTGAGTTCAATTCCTGACTGCACATAAACCAGACATGGTAGCATATGCCTGTAATTCCAACACTCAGGAGATGAAGGCAGGAGGATCAGAAGTTCAAGGTCATCTTCTCACCTACAGAGTAAATTCAAGACCATCACGGAAAACATAAAAAACTAAAAAAAATTAAGCATTAAATTTGTAGCATCAGAAAAAGATGGCTTAAATTCAACTCTTAGTGACAAAAAACTTGATTATGCTTCTAATTATAAACTCAATTATCTCAATCGAGATTACATATTCACATTATACTGTATATTCAGAATATATTATAAGCAGTGTAGTATTCAAAGGGCATAACTTTATTTTTGTGCTCAGGAAATAAGTTTTGAAATTAAAATAAAAGCAAACATGAATATTTAAATGTTTTATTCTGTGGTACTTCTTAAAACTCTGCCAACTGCAATTATACTTTCAAGCTAAACTTGGTGACTTCCAGGCATTTGTTCAAGAACTTATGAAAATATTTCACTCAGCAAAATTATATGCTATTAAAAGGAAAAGGCCTGTATCAACATATAAGTATAAAACTCTTATTTGACTTTTATTAACACATGTTTCTGGGACACAGTGTGATATTGTAAAACACATTCTACAATTGGTGTATACATCACCTCAAGCAGGAATCCTTCCTTTGTTCGGGAAATATCCCAAACTCTCAGTTAACAATTACACTGGAGAACTGACTGCCTCCTGTTGTGCCAGGCACACCCTTCCAGAAAGTGTTGACGAAAGAAATATAGCTGGCTAAGGCAGTGTCATAACTTCACAATTGGCTTATTTTGCCAAAACGCATTTCAGAAGTGTGATACAAAATTTATGAAAGCAACAATAACTTGAAAGCTTTAAGTTAGAAACCTTCCCTATTTAATGTTAGCTTTTAATTACACAATGATCACATTAAAATGCTTCAGGCATTTCTCATTGTATTCAAGTTCTTTCCTGAAAACTCTAATTTCTTTCAAAGGGAATTTTTCATAAACAAAAAAATTGGTTTCAGGGGTCAAGTCAATCAAATTAATTTTCAGGTATATGTTGGAAATTTTTATCAAAATTCAAATCTGGACTCACTGTCCTTAATATAATTGGTTAAAAATGTATCTTAATTTTAATAATTGACACTTCTTTTTTCCATGTATATGTTGCCCCAATGTTTCCAAAAGAGCATGTTCTACAAAGGGAATTTTCTAAAAAATAAAGATACATAGTCAAAATGTGTGTTTATGGGTATGTAGAATCAGGACCACTGGATCTATACACTAAAAGGCAGGTATTACTTGTACTTTTTTCTATCTGTTGCCTAGAAGTAGTTCATTCACTTAAAATAGTTTACTTGTGTAAGAAGTTTATCCTTCTCTTCAGTCTCTTGTGGAGTAAGAGGTTCAGCTCCGTCGATCTTTTTTTGCTCTTCTCTTTGAGCTACAGCTGGATTAGGGATCTCAGGATTCCTTGGAACCTAAGATCAAGAGAGAAATGGTGAATAAGCTGATGAGAAAATAATGATTAAGAAGAGTTTACATATAAATATCAATCAGGAGAGTCATTTCAACAGTAAACAGTGGAACCTCAGAAGCAGATGACACACGGTCCTCTCTACATGTTTACCAGTATAGTATTACCCTAGTAAAAATCATTCTTATACTGCATGGTATAATATTTTAAGATTAAAGTCCATTGGTAAATGAATGCCACATTGTATTCTAAGTCTCACTATGCTATAGAACAAAATAAATCTTTATAATATGATATGTAGAATAAGCACACAGTTTGGCATTTAAAGAGTCTAAAGCCTCCTGGCAGTATACAGCAGGGTGGGCAACACTGCTCCTAAAGACAATATCTGATGTTCTGGACATCTTAAGGTGGGAAAACAATAGAGTGCTTGTATTCCCTGCCATAGGTCTGTAAAGGCGGAGTATTTGGTATAAAATGGGTAATCTAGAGAGAGTGGCAAGAAAAAGATACAAAGCAACATAGAATTTAAGAAGTGTGTGTAAAGGGAGTGTATGGTAGAGCACACAAACAGCTGTGGTGGAATCACCATTCACGGGAGAAAACTCGTGCATTGACAGTGACCAGCAGAGAGAACAATGATGCTCTTCAAAGTACAGAACTGTAAAACCACTGACAACTGAGAAGAAAGCATGAACTGGAACCACTGAGGACAGAAGCTCAGATCTCGGAGGAAGCCAGCAGTTATGTGCATCTCAAAACGGTAGCTCAGAAGCCCTCAGTGCATCACAGTGTGCACAGAGTCCACTGTGGTTCAGCATTAGACAGCATTCTTTGTATGAAAGGACAAATCCGGTTTCCAGCTTTGGAGTCTTCTGTCATCAACTACAAACATCTGGAGCCACGACACAGCTCGGTGATTCCAGAGAACAGATATAGAACATGTGTAGTACATTTTATAGCATTCCATTAAACATGAAAATGAAAGGCTTGGCAGAAAATCTTCTACTGTTTGGAATGCATGCATGATATAAATGACTCATTCCCTAGAAATGTCAAATAGACATACTACAATAAAATTCTAACATTTATTAGAGGGTATTTTTCTCATTGTTATACATATTTTAAAGCATTTAAAGCTGTATCATAGCCAGGCATGGTGGTGCACACTTTTAATCCCATATCTCTGTGAGTTCGAGGTCAGTATGGTTTACAAAGAGAGTTCTAGGACAGCCAGGGCTGTTACACACAGGAACTCTTTCTCTTCTCAGAAAAAAGAAAAAACCTGTATCATTATAACTTAAAGGTGAACATTTTAAAAGTGTTGTATTCAATAGTTCTTCAGATAAAAACTTATCAAATATATATTTTAAAAGAAATATCGTATATTAAAGAGCAGATTAATTTGTAACCATCAGTATCAGATAACCAAGTCAGAATGTATTGTCTATTATATTAGTAATACTAAAATTAGTATGGACTGGGTTACTGGACACAGCCTTGCACACAAGAAATTCCCAAACCAGTTCTGTGATTGTGACCTTTATCTTAAGCATCCTGGTTTCACCAGAGTGATGACACACAACTATGATCTTAGCACTTAGAGGCCAAAGTAGGAAGACTGCAAGTTTGAGGCCAACTTGGTCTACCTTGTGAGTTCAAGGAGAGTTGGGTTACATGACAAGAGTTATCTCATAAACAGAAAGGAAGGACTGTGGTAGCACACTTCCTCTTATCTTACCAGTTGGGGGTGCTGAAGCAGGAGAATGGCTTACCAGTAAGACAGACAGACAGATCAGAGACAGAGACAAGGAAACAGTGGCAGGGAAAGGGGAGGGGGTAAAAGAGAGGGAGGCAGTGGCAGGAAGGGAAGAGAAAAGAATAGTAGGGAGAGGAAGAAAAGGCGGGAGGAAATGAAATGAAAAGACTGGACAATGATCAAAATCTGAAAGTTCTGAGGAGATGGGAGGCAATGACTATCTAAAATGGAGCAGTGTGAGCAAAGGCATGAAGGCAGAAATGCACTGGGATACACAGGCATTACATTAGGCACGGGGCGTGCTAAGTGGTAGGACACTTACCTACTATGTGTGAAAGCTTGGGTTCTATCACAAGCACCCGGGGGGGGGGCGGGGGGGGGGGGAATGTTAGGACTAATATTGAGAAAAGGACCAAAAAACAAAAGCAGGTAGACAGATTCAGAGAGCCCCAAACTCCACAGGAGACTTTTGATCAAGGAAATAAAGTATCAAAATGCAGTATTTTCGCTGTAATTCTTCCATTAGATAGAGTAAAGTAAAGAAGCTACCAGAGGCAGAGAACTTTCTGAGCCATTATAACTTGGAAATGAAGTATGGTGACAAAGAAATAGAAAAAGTATAAACTAAAAATGAAATGTAGAGGCTGATGAGATGGTAGTCTCCTTCCAAAAATGGCTGAGCAGATAAAGGCACTTGCCTGGGTTCAATCCCTGTAACTCAGATAGGGAAGGAAAGAAATGACTCCCACAAGTTATCCTAAGACTCCACACAGTAGTGTTCTCTCATCCTCTCTCTCTCTCTCTCTCTCTCTCTCTCTCTCTCTCTCTCTCTCTCTCTCAATAAATGAATGAATGAATGAATGAATGAATGAATGAATGAATGAAAAAAGAGTTAGATTCCATGAGGTAGTAAAAAAAACTTTTATCGCTTAGGAGTCCAGCAAGATTTCATAGAAATATGGCTTGCAAAATTAAACGTCGCAGAGCAAAAAATGAGAGCTGTCACCTGAAATCAGCTCCCCATAGTTTAACAGGCAGCCCAGAATGACACTTTAACAAAGCTCACAAAGTGTATGGAACTTTGTCCATTTGTCAAATGTTTATATTTGTCCCTACAGGAATCTTTTTTGGAGATAGACATTGGAATGTCCTAAAGCTTCCTTCAGCTTCAAATGTGGCAAAATTCTTTCACTCACGCTCTTAGATCAACTGCAACTTCCAGGTAACCTGGACTTTTTTATTCTGCAGTTAAAATTTCACTTGTCACCCTCGCCTGCTGATAAGACTGTGATGAACAAGAAAGTATATTAAATATCAACTCTTTTCATTTTAGAGAGTAAAAAAAACCTCTGAAGATGTCTCATTCACAGCAAGGTCAAAGCTTAGGAAGAATCGACACTGCCAGCCACAAAGGGATTACAGTAAAGCAAACAAATGCTTCTCCCAGCCCCAAGTGAAATAACTACAAATCCTACTAGCTAAACTACTGCCGTGGCCTTGGTGTACTGAATATGGAAGGAGGGACAAATAGGAAATAAAAATGCTAATAGCTAGTAATAAGCAGGTGCTCACAAACGTGTGTTACCAACTGTTTCAGAACTAGTGAGCCCATCCCAGGTGTGGTAGTGCACACCTTTAATCTCAGGACGAAAGAGGCAAAGGCAGACAGATCTCTCTGGGTTTGAGGCTAGTCTGATTGACACAGAGAGTTCCAGGCCAGCTAGCATTGCAAAGTGCGACCCTGTGTCAAAACAAAAACATAAACTAGTGACCCCCTCACTAGCTCTCTCCTCAATTGCACTAGGCTAGGAGACTCAAAATAGAGAACTCATCTCTCTCCATTAGCTACAGTGTGCCCAGCTATGGACAATGCCTATTTCCTCTTAGCCCACAGTCTAACCTGTAGTTATGTACCATGTGTGGCCAAGGGGAGCTACGAATACAGCCCAACCCAAGATCATAAACTTATTTAAAACACAGATTACATGTTATTTTTTACAACTCAATTGTATGGGTCTTGAGAGTGAACTTTTAGATGACAGAGTCATGTTGCAATGTCAAAACATTAGACACCTTTGAATGATTATCAATTTAAACAGAAAAAGAGGAAGGAGTTCTATTTTTTGAGAACCTGTGTATAGAAAACATCAGGCGATCCACTATATCAGCTTTGTTCATGTAAAAATAAACCATTGCTCCACTCACCTTGTAGCTTTAATGGGTTTTCTAGATGGATAGGATAGAAATCAATACTAAATAATTATTTTTTAATTTTATATACATTGATTTTGTTTGTGTTCATGAAAGGGTGAGTACATGCCATGGCATGGGTGTGGGTATCAGGAACAACTTGAGAAATTCAGTTCTCTTCTTCCACCATGTGAGTTCCAGAGATTAAACTCAGGAACTCACTAGGCTTGACAGCAAGTGCCTTTGCCAGCTGAGCCATCTGTCCAAGCCTGTGGTAGTATTGTGTTCCCCAAAATATTGTGTACTCTAATAAATTTATCTGGGGTCAGAGAACAGACAGCCACTAAATACAAAGGCTAGAAAATGGTGGCACTCACACCTTTAATCCTAGCATTCCAGAGATAGAAATCCCTCTGAATCTCTGTGAGTTCAAGGCCACATTGGAAATAGCCAAGCATGGTGACACACACCTTTAATCCCAGAAAGCCAGCCTTTAATCCCAGGGAGTGGTGGTAGAAAGCAGAAAGATATGTAAGGTGTGAGGACCAGAAACTAGAAGCATTTTGGCTGGTTAAGCATTCAGGCTTTTGAGCAGTAATTCAGCTGAGACCCATTCCGGATGAGGACTCAGAAGCCTCCAGTCTGAGGAGACAAGACCAGCTGAGGATCCGGCGAGGTGAGATAGCTGTGGCTTGTTCTGTCTCTCTGATCTACCAGCATGGACCCCAATAACTCGCCTCGGGTTTGATTTTATTAATAAGAACTTTTAAGATTCCTGCTACACAAGCCAATATCCTAGGTATTTCTTGAGAAGGCAAGCCATATAACATTATCTTTGAAATCCTACAGATGATTAACATGCCATGTGATCTATCTGTACTCTGAACTCAAACATGAAAACCTTCCAATCAGATAATCCACCTTAGCTCAGACCCATAGTTCTTAGGAAAGAATGGAAGAAACAAAGTTTAGAAAGAGTCAGCCTCCAGAATGCGGTGTTCGTTTGCTAAATCCTCAGCTAGGAAGTCCTAAGGAGACTCACAGCAAATCTTTAGATAGCACAGTGGCAACCCAAGATGGGGCTGAAGAGAACACAAAGCGAGAAAGAGAGCGGCAGGGAAATGGCTCTTCTGCCATCACCAACACCATTCCCACCACAGCTGTATGCCCACCACAGCTCTATGCCCACCACAGCTGTAGTCTGTGTTGTCACCACCATCTCTTTGTTTTCATATTTCAACAGTTTCTGGGAGGTTTTACTAATAAATATCCCCAGTTTCACATCCAGGTAATAATTTGAAAATATAAATCAAGTGTTAATGAGATGACTTAGCATGTAAAGGTGCTTGCCACAGAAGTCTGATAATGTAAGTTCAGTTCTTGGATCCCACATGGTGAAAGGAGAGAACCAACTCCAGAAAGCACAAGCATGTACAAGAATACATGCACACAAATTTAAATCATTCTGCAAAATGTAAATCTGATCATCCTTTACCACTTACAAGTCCTACAAGTCTGAGAAAACTAAACTATGCCTCAGTTCTTCCTTGTAAAATAAAGATGCCGTTCCTATAATGAGGATGCCAAGTTAATATTTATACAGAACATGGAACATCATGAAACACAAGGAAAGCTTAGATCAATATCAATTTGTCACCCACTCACATCGCTGCTTTAAAGGCATCTGAGTGGGTTCCTTTACTCCGAAGCCAAATTTCTGCCTCTTTATGACCAATATACATTTCCACATGAACACACTCCATCTCTGAGAAAGTGCCTCCTCTTTCCTACCTCAAGGATCTGCTTGACACAGAAAATATAGTGGCTCAATCAAAATATGCAGCCTCAATCCTATCATCTTTTAGATCTCAGCTTAAGTGATACTTCTTCAGGGAGCATGCCTTCATCTTCCAGACTACTTTGCATGCCAATTATACTTCCTGGCAGCACCCTTTGGGAGTGCAAATAATACCTCTGCATTGTGGTATCTGTTTAATGTATGTCTCTGGTGTCTAAATTTTCAGTCTTGTCATTATCATTATTATTAGTTACTATTACTATTACTACTACTACTACTACTACTACTACTATTACTACTACTACTATTACAATGATTTTACCCACTTGAGTACATAGATGAGCTTAAGCCACTAGGGTAGAGGTTGTGAATTAATTATATTTTTAATGGATAGTGGTGGTCTTGATAATATCATGTTAATGAATGAATTTTGTCTATCAGAATCAGATGGAATTTAGTACTCTTATCCTTTCAGTAACTATTTCCTTAGTTAAATAATAATGATCTTCAGGAAGATAGGGAGTAAGTCCTTTAGACTTATGGATTCCCATGATTTTATTATCCATCCCAACAGGTACTGTGTGACACCATGTGAACCTCTAAAGATCATTCTGAGCTGAAGGAGTCAGACCCTTCTCCATCAGTTTGCTTCACATGGGCAGATGTCAACTTCATTCAGTAGAGACACCGTAGCAAAGGGACAGTTAACAAGAACAGGCTTTTTCCAGGAGCATGTATGTGTCCCATCATGGAAACAGTCCAGCAGCCAAGCGTGTTTATCTTTCTCCCAAGTGCCTATCACAGCACCTAACACAAAGCAGTGCTCAGTGAACGGGTATTAAATGGAGTCCTTCCTCCTTACACTCTGCTCTTTCTCTAACACTTTCTGGGAGGTGAGGGAGATAAAATAGTGAAGTGCAAGAATGCGAACTCCATAGCATCTTTCCTCTTCCCACTCACTCATTTCCTCTCTTCTTACACCTCCTCCCTCTTCCTTTCTCTTACCCCTTGCAGCTGTCCATTTATTACCCTGTCTTATAAGGTTTCTTTCCTCCTCCATGTTCTTCCAGCTGGCCACCACCCAAACAATCATTCTGAGGCCTGGCTCCTCACCACAAACTGCCTGTAATGAAAGGCACTGTTTACATTCTAACTGAATTTGTGGCCCGAATGGAGTGGGCACTGGAATTCTCACAGGGAACAAAATCACACTATCTCCAAAGAAGGAAAATAAACAGTTCCATCATCTGAGATTTTTTTTATTGCTGCTACTTGACTACCACTTGGCTCACCTCCCAAATGACATGTCACACTACTAATAAACACAGTCCTTATTTAGGACTGCAGAAACAAAAGGGGTTATATCACATGCAGAAATAGCCGAGAATGTCTGCATAGAAAGAGCACAGTATTTAAAGTCTAATAAGTAGGTTTGAGACAGCAGGGCAACCTCATTATCTATGTGACCTTGCACAAAGTAACTGAACCTTTCTGAACTCCAGTTCCCTTACCAATTACAAGCAGACAATCAAATCTATATAATGAGGTTGTTAGGATCAAATGAAATATATGGTAAAGCATTGTATAAATTATAAAATGTCCTACACTACTATTTTGTTTAGTACTCAAGATCTAGTATTTCAATTAATTCTCCTTTCGAGTCTTACTGATAACAGTTGATAAAAGAAGCTGAAAATAATGTTCTATAACTAAGAATGACTATAAACCTCAGTGAAGTGCTATATGTCTGTTTACCCCACAAAATTAACTATTTAATAACTAACATCTTGAATTTTGTATTTTGTTTCTACATTGTCTTTACTTTCTTATGTATAATCTGAGCAGTCAAACATGGTTACTTTATTCTGCTACACTTTCTTGAAAATGATTCTTTCTGGTCTTGACAGTTTAATTATGCCCAAATCTAACCATATTTATCTAACAATATTTTAACTAGCCCATGTACATTCTGAAATACAAATTAATTATCACAAATACATAGTTTCTCTAGGTACATTCTAGCTTACATAGTTTCTCTAGGTACATTCTAGCTACTAATCAATATAATTGATCAAAGTTCCAACTCTAATAAAGCTGCAACAAAATAAATTTTGAAATATAACTTCCAATTCATAAAACAGAAAATTTCATAAGATTGCAAGTCTGCTGATACTTTATGTTAGTGATTTTTTTTTTTTTTTTTTTTTTTTTTTTGGTTTTTCGAGACAGGGTTTCTCTGTGTAGTTTTAGTGCCTGTCCTGGATTTCGCCCTGTAGACCAGATTGGCCTCGAACTCACAGAGATCTGCCTGGCTCTGCCTCCTGAGTGCTGGGATTAAAGGTGTGTACCATCACCGCCTGGCTAAGTTAGTGATTCTTATACTTTTAGTCAACCATCTCTATTGACTAGGAAGTCAATTTCCACATACAGAAATAACTTTGTATTCTTAATCTCTTAATATAGATAGATGTAGTATTATAGCCACTAAATTTTAATTACTAAAATTTGTATCTACATATGCAAAAAAGAATTTTGACTAATTATCATGTGTATTGTTATCTTTAACATCTAAGTGACCATTAACCACTACCAAGGTCTTTACTAACCTGTGAGCAATAAACACAAAAATACTGTTTCTTAGTTCTACTAAGGAAAATTATTTAAAAATCATATGTCAAAATTCATTTCTAATCCATAGTTATTTTTTCTACATGTTCTTTGACAATCCAAATACTAAATCTATTGAAATAACATTATTACAGATGTTACTGTTTTGAAATATTGGAAACCAATTGTTTCATTGATGGCACTTTTTAGTGACTTAATAGTTTCATAATTACTACTAGTTTAAAACATTATTATATGCTCTTATATTCTTTAATATTAAATAGAGGACAGCCTATTTTAACTAGTGTTTACTGTATTGTTATATTTTAGGAACTATGATTTGGCAATAATATAAGAAAATTGGAATAACAAACCATGTTATAAGAGAATTCTACAACAGCACATAAAATATTATTGAGACTAGAAGACATGATTCAGTAGTTGAGAGAACTTAATGCTATTCTAGAGGACCCAGGTTCAAACCCTAACCCAAACATGGTGGCTCACAACCACCTGTAACTTTAGTTCCAGGGGATCTAACACCCTCTTCTAGCCTCTAAGGACACCAGGCAGTCACATGGAGCACATGCAGGAAAAACACTCATACAAATAAAACAGTTTAAAAAGATTATATCACACTAATTTGAAAATTACCTTATACCCTATAGTCTTCCGATAATAAAGAATTTCCTTTTCCAGGAGCTCAAATAAGCGTGGTGGAAAAAACTGAAAATCCTGAACATTTGGCTGTTTTGGAGGCCGAGGAGCCTATGAGGAAAAAATATGTTACATACACACATACATACTTGTTTTCATGAAGCACAAAGCTGATACAAGTAACTCTACTGATTTCTACATATGGAAAAACAAATACAACAGAAACCATTCATGTGGCTGGCCCATAGCAAGTGCTTACTGTATTGTTATATTTTAGGAACTATGACTTGGCAATATATAAGAAAATCTGAATCACAAACTATGTTATAAGAGAATTCTACAACAGCATGTGAAAACTGGCCCTGTACAGTTTTACCTTTGGGATCTTTGGCTCACTGACACGCAAAGCCTCTCTAAAGTAGGCATCCACTGCATAGTTGGCCTTGCGTTCTCGTTTAGGAGGTTCAATCCATTCCACCACACCAAGCTACACACAAGAAAGAACAAGAGGTTTAATTACTCTGAACTATTTTCTCAGTACCACATGCAATAAGGTAGTAATTAGAAGCAATTAAAACTTGCTTCATAAATCCTACTTCTACCTACAAAGTTCTGTAACATTGCTATAAATCAAGTTTAGGAGTAAAGATTTTTTTCACATTTTTGAAAATAATTTTAAAATTATTTCTTCCTTAATTGAGAATAATATGCACTAACTGCTTAGAATCTGATGGCAATTTGAGTAAATAAGGAGGAATTGTCATAAAAGTAAAAGAAGTGTTGATTCTGGTAACTTTATACATATAATAGGTCAGAGGAGTAAATGATAAGCAGCAGCATGACAGCACACCTCCTTCAAATCAAAGGGAACTTTCTAGAAAGGTAAGCTGTAGTGGAGTGGGCAAAAGTCACTGAATCTGAATCCTATCATTTCACTGGTCATACTTCTTTGAGGATTATTTCTACTTTCTGTAAAATGAGAACAATTAATACTCACCTTGAAGGTTAAATACAACCACAAAGGATCTGGGAATCTAGCTCAGTAGTACCCTGTATGATTAACTTGTGCAAAGTCCTGGGTTGGAACCGCAACATCAAACATAGTGATTTATATCTGAAAGCATTAGCTAACTAGCCAACAGTTAAATGTTAAGGTATTATCACACATGGAAATTAATATTACCATTGACTTGTCGCATTGCAAAACTTACCCCATTAAGAGCTAGGAAATGCATTTTAATAGTCAACAAGCAAAATTGACAACATAAAGTTCTGGAGTCCAAGGAAATTTTTTCACATTCCTCTGTTTTTCTCCATTTTGTGGTGTTTCTCCATTTCACTAGTGAAATCAATCGCTTATCATCTTAAGGTTGATTTCAATATTTCATCATAGGCAAAGAGTGGATGTCAAGGATGCATGTGTAGCTCAGTGATAGAATAAATGTTTAACATGCACAAGGCCCTTGGTTCAACTCCCAAAACCACTTAAGAAAAACATGGATAATAAGCTAAAATAATGAAGGTGATTAGAGATCTATAAGTACTCACAATATCTAGAGAAATAAATCCTGAAGTTAAGGCTCATAAGTCAAAGTCTACACAATAACAAAGAATAGTTTTTTGTTGATTCATAAGATTCAAACCAATGTGTAAAGTTACAAGAAACAATACCATTATGCAATATAATTTAACAGGGCTGGGGGTGTAGCTCAGTGGTAGACTGTTTGCCTAGACTACACAAGGGCAAGATGGCAAACAGTGAAAGTAACTACCCTGAGAGAGGTAGGATTCCCAGCACTGCAGAATTCAAACACAAGCCATCATCTGTTGTAGATGCTGTGAATGAGATTTCTTTTTAAATCACATTTATGTATTTATTTGCGTGTGCATATGTGTGTATGTGTGCATGCATGTTCATGCCATGTCGCACCTGCGAAGATCAGAGAACAACTTTTAGGAGTCGGTTCTCTCCACCATACGGATTCCAAGGATTGAACTCAGGTTGTCAGGCTTGGTGGCAAGCACCTTTCACTGAGTCATCTTGCTCACCCTATAAAGTGAGATTTCTTCATTACAAGAAAGGTTAGAGTAAATGACCTTCAATGTCTTCTAATTCTAAGAAGTTATAAGAAATTAAAATGGGATACTTAAATAAAATAAAGATCCACATCTAGGGCTAGAGATGTATATCAGTGGTAGAGAACGTGCCTGGTATGTAAGAAGCCCCGGGTTCGATACCAAACAAAGAAAGGAAAGAACAGTGGGAGACAGGGAGGGAGGAAAGGAATACAATAAAGAGGGAGATGAATTGTGTTTCTTATATCAAATGAGTTAGTGTGTGAGGTAACAGTAATGGGGGGGAAAGATTTCATAAATAGCTCAGGAGGTGGCACCAGAGGATTCCCCAGAGGATGCTGGCTAGCTAGGCTAGCCCAATCAGTGAACTCTGGGTTCAAGTGAGAAACCCTGCCTCAATATATAAGGCAGACATCAGATATCAACCTCTGGCCTCCATACACATGTGAACATACATGTGCACCGACATTGATGTGAACATACATACACACATATACACACTCACAAAAAGATTTTTAAAATAACATGTAATTTAATCTTTCTAAATTGAAGTAAAAATGTATACTTGAAACTAACTTTTTAGAGGTAATGTATTTGGCCATCCAATCTGCATATGTTTGAAAGTCTAGATGTTGAAATTTGAAGTAAGTGTTAAAGGCCAATTCTTGAACTTTCAAAAACAGAATTAATTATACTGAATTGGCTTGTTTTAGACAAAAGCATATTAACACTAACTTATTCAAGTTAATTTATCAAGGATTAATGTCAGCTACCATGATTAAATTGACTAGGCATGCTAGTAAAATAATGTAACTGATTTAACAAATCATATGTGAAAAATCTACCCTAACATATAATTTCTAAGATTTTTGAATAATATACCTTCAGATTTTCAATTCTCTTCAGAAACAATATGAACCTAATTTATGACCCTATGTAGAAAACATGAATGCACAGAAATAAAATATAATCTCAACTGAGAATACTAAAAAATTCTGATTTTAAATATTACTGTTAATAGTAGACATTCAATTATAGGAATCATCATAATCATTCAAATATTTCTTATCTGCAAATTATCATTTCTGCTAGAAATCGAAGCATAGGAAAGCCGTACACATACAAGTATTTAACTAGCCTAATCTTACTCTGTGAATGGGTCTAGAGATGTAGTTCAATAGTATAGGATGTGCTGAGCATGAGGGAGTCCCAGCACTGAAAAAAAGTTCCAATGATATTTAGGTTCTATTAATATTTTTCCACTTTATAAAACACTCTTAGTACCAATAATCCATAGGAATAATTGGAGAGTAAATAAAATTCGTATCATATAATTAGATCTAAAAAGCATATTAGGCAAGCAATTTCTACCCTGTGCAGAAAGGCCATCACCTCCATCTAAGCAGGATAAAACACAAAGCGTCTGAGTTAAGATTGCAAATAAAATAGACAAATATAAGTCAAGGAACAAAACCCATCAGAGGCAAATAACGGCAAGAAAGTATTGTCAGTATAGTGGGTATGATGCAATTTAAAATGGTTCAGCTCTCATAAGTAAAACCAAGATCAAAAAAAAGAGTTTCACTCTAATAAGACATCATTTCTATCAGATCAAAAATATGTTTTATGGAACAATTTGAGCAATAATAATAATAAACTATATTGTAAGTCAAAAATAAACAGACATGAGTCTACAGTGATATAAATAAATAAGGACAGAAATAATTGACAGAGAAGGGGCAGCTTCTTCTTACAGAAATTCCCAAGCAGGAATTATAGATGGAATTGCCCTCAGGCACACATCATAACAATAACTCCCCCAACAGATAATAAGATCATCACATACAAGTTTAAAAACATCCTTCCCAAGAGAGTTATCAATTACAAAAGTCAAAAATACTAAATTCATAGGAGAGAAACTTGGCAGATGCCATCCCCAACCACTAAGTGAAAAGGTTAATATCACCCATAAAAAGAATGGTTAAGATCATTGATGCTCTGATACTCTGTACAGGACACAACATCCCTTCTGGGATATTCTTGCCAAAAATGCATAATCTCAGTAAAATCATGAAAAACCGTCCAAAAAAACACAAAGCAAGAGACAAGTTACAAATAAGTATCCATATCATGAAAGAAAACAAAACCTAGAGAATTCACACAGACTAGAAGAGACTAAGAACATGCACAGCAAAAAAAAAAGTAATGTAGGCTAAGAGAATGAAAAATATACTACAGATGGGGAAAAAATATCAGCAAAAGACAAAATTGATTGAAGGACCATTATCAAAAATAAAGTAAGTACCCAAATAGTGACAGTACAAAAACAAACAAAACAATTCAGTTGAAAAAATAAAATGGACAAAAGACTTAAAAAAGACAAAGAGATGGTTAAGTATATGGAAAATATGTTCAATATGTCATCAAGAAATTTCAGATTAAAATAAGGAAAAATCCCTCTATACCTGTTAGAAATAGAGAAGGGAATAGCAGAGTATAAGTGATGGGTAGAAAGAAGTGGGAAAAAATGGAGGGGTCCCTAACTATGGAGGGGGAGGGAGGAGGATAAAATAACAGTAAGGATGTCTACCAAAAAATACCTATAATACATGGTACATCTCTGTATAAATATACATAGATAATTTAATAGATTCCCATCTCAGATGGCAATGTTCCCCCAAAGAGGCATAAGCTACCTAATAAAATCCCCAGCCTCCGGCATGAGAATCCCTCTTTTGAGTTGCTGCTCAGAGGGGCCCAAAAGATTCCCAAAACATTGCAGGGTATTGTTACTAACCTTGGTTGCTCCCCAGAAGTGAAAGGTAAGCCCCTATTGCTGAAGATACCACGCACTTTCAGACACAAGGCCCAAAGATTCTTGAGTTGCAACTAACCTGAATGTCTCTTCCCAGAGGACTAACTTTCATGGTGCCAGAGGAGGGAAGTAATCAACATTCCTACCCAGCTATGACACTTACGAACTACAATGATGACCAGCATGGCACCATAACCCTAAGGGTACAGTAGTGGTACGCATACCTTGGCAGTAACTAACATCTCTTTAATTGGACATAAGACACACTCAAAGAGAGAAAAATCATGCCTGGTATTAGAAACTCAGCCAACTACCCAGGGCTAGTGGAGTCATTGATCTTTGCAGAGACCCTACAAACACCACTTTACTAAACCAGCACGAGTTTTAACTGCATTCTGAATATTTATCCTTATACCCACAGATAAAAGTGTAGGTATCTGTCAAGAGCCATGCAGCCTAGTCTTGCTTCAGCATATGACTACCCATCCAATGGGTTTCCTTGGATTCTCACTTGGCAAAGACCAGCAGACCACGGAACAGCATAGGAATCTGCAAATTCGTGCAGCTTGCAGGCTCTTTTCTCTCCCATTATATTGTTGATTCTTTGCGCAGTTTTCTGTTTTACTTTGTCAGTCACACATGCAACAGCTGTAATTTTCCCTGGAAATTCTGTTCTTTCTCAAATGTTTACCCCTAAGATTCTGTAGGCTATTGCTTCTTACATCTCTTATCTGTAGTTACTAACTACAACTCCTAATCCTGGGAACTTTACTGACTCAGTAGAGACCGTTAGGTACATATAAGAAAACACATGGAATATTAACCGTGTCTCAGAGTTCTAGAAAGGAGTGTAAGGCATGCATACACAAAATGGGGAAAGAGCCTCAGGAATATACATAGTGCCAACTGTTGAGAGTAAGTTCCCTGGACACCAAGCAAATAGAATCAGTGGTAGGTTCTGATATGCTCCAAGAAGAAAAAAATACAATGCAAACCCAAACCAAGGCTGGACCACAGCAGCTATCACCCTGCATCAAGGAAATGTCTCAACAGACATAGACCATTACAGAAAATCACAACCAATCAAATTGAAGAGTTGTGGGGCCTAGTCCCAACTGATATATGTACAGTACAACTCCTGCACCTAAGACTCGGGGATCATTTCAGAAGAGAGAAAGAAAATATTCTAAGGGCCACAGGAGTAAAAAGTGTGTTGTGAGATTGTGTCTCCTAGAAATGGCAGAGATGCTACATCCATGAAGATTCACTGACATGACTGCCTAAATACAAGCTGAACAATGATAACACCAATAAGCATGCTATGTAGGCAGGGGGAAAGCTCATGTGGCCTCAACCCTACACAAAGAACTACAAGCAATTAAGGGATGCTGACAGCAGGAGAAACAGTCTTGCCCAGGCACATGGATTGATTACCCAATACCAAATGGTCAGTCCTGAAATCATAAATAGTTACTTTGTATAGACTGAGTAGGTTGTATTTATATATTTAATAAATTAATTTTAAAGAGAGCAAGGTGGAGTATATTGGGGGTAGGAAGGGGAGGGGAAATGACATAAGTATATTATAATCTCAAAATTTTTTTCAATTAAAATAACAAGAAGCCACTATGCACCTATTAGGAAAGTGAAAATCCAATATTTCAACACCACCAACTACTGGTAAAGATGTGGACTAAGTTTTCTTTCACTGCTGGGAGAATGTGAAATAGCATCGCCACTTTGGAAGAAAATCTGCCAGTTTCCTGTAAATCTAAACATACTTTTATCATAGGACCAAACAGGCGTATTCCCTGGTATTCCCAAAGGAATAAAAAAAAAAAACCGTTGTTTTTAAAAAATTCTACAAACAGATGTATACAGTAGATTTATCCATAACCATAAACACTTGGAAACAACCAAGATAGTCCTTAGTGGGTGAATAGATAAACAGCAGCACATTCAGAATGTGGACTGTCTCTCAGTGCTAAAAAACAAAATGAGCTATTGACCCATGAAGAAAGACAGAGGAAACTGAAACACATATTACTAAATCAAGGACATCAATCTAAAAAGACTTCATTTAATGGTATGACATTCTGAAAAATGAAAAAACTATGAAAAAAGTAATAAAAAGATGAATCCTTGCAAGACGCCGAGAAGAAAAAGGCAGGGGGGTTTTAAGGCTGTGAAAATACTTTATGATATTATAATGGTAGATGTCTATGCATTTATTAAAAACCATAGAATGTGCCATCCTAAGAAAGAGAACCCTGTTGCAAATGATGGGTTTGGGGTGACAATGATGTGTTAATGTACATTCATGATTGTAACCCATGTACCACTTTGGCTCAGGATACTGATTGTAGAGGAGGGGTGTATGTCAGACAAGGGGTATATGTTCTTTCCATTTGATTTTGTTGGGAACCTAAAATTCCCCTTAAAGTAAAGTCTAGTTTGTTTTTTGGCTTGGTTTGGTTTAGTTTGAAGTTTTCGAGACAGAGTCTGTCTATTATGTAGCCTTGGCTGTCCTGGAACTCACTATGTAGAACAGGCTGTCCTCAAAGAGATCCATCTGCATCTGTGAGAGATCCAACTGCCTCTGCCTCTCCCTCTCCCTCTGGCTCTCCCTCTGCCTCTCCCTCTCCTTCTCCCTCTCCCTCTGCCTCTCCCTGTGCATATATTATTAGCATTAAACTCTGTACTATTTTTGCTGTTGTTCTATTCATCTAAAGTCATTTCAAAATAAAAATTAAAAATTACCACCTAAATTCCAGTTTAAGCATACATAACATTAGGCTTTCACTTCTTCAACACTAATATCTATGCACTATATCACAAAGTATTCCTTTTCAAGAGACCACATATAATAAAGCCCTTGGGGCAATTAACTGCTAATATGACATTATTCCTTATATTTAGTTAATATTAGCTGTGATCATTAGTCTCAATTTTTATCTGGATGAGATCTAGAATCACTTGGGGACAGGCCTCTGGACAGGCTTGGAGATGTAGTATGTTGGTGAGAAGATCAACCTTTGGGGGTGCAGTATGTTGGTGAGAAGGCCCGTTGTGGGTGGTATCATTCCCTGGGATGGGATCCTGGACTGCATAAAAAGGAGGAAGGGAAGCAGTGAGAAGGTTCATCCCATAAAATCACATGCCTTCAAACCTGAAAATCTGAGTCCAGTACCAGGGAACCACATGGTAGAAGAGAGAACCGACTCCCACAAGTTATCCTCTGACCTACACACATAGACACATAATTCTTATTAAAAAATACTTATTTAAAGGAAAAGGCTTGCTGACAAAAGCATTTAGCATTGTCTTCTTCCTGACTGTGAATGCAATATGATCAGTGGCTTCAGGATCCTACTTACTACCTTGATCCACCTGCCCTCGTGTACTTATTGTTCCTTGCACTGAAAGCCAAAATAAACAACTATCCCTTATTTACGTTTCTTTTTGTAGACATTTTATTATTGAAATTAGGGGTCTGTGTATGTGTGTGTATACAGATGACAGAGGTGACAGATGGCTAGAGCTGGAGTTATAAGAGATTGTGATCCACCAGACACAGGTGCTGGGACTCGAACCCAGGTCCTCTGAAAGGAAAATACATGCTCTTAACCGTTGAGCTGTCTCTCCAGCCCCACTTAAGGTGCTTTTGTTGGTGTATTTTATAACACCAACAGGAAAAGCAACTAAGGCACTTGCTGCCAGGTATGGTTCTAATTACTTTAAAATATTAGCCCATTTCCTTATGAAAATCAATCTGTATACTTACTACATTCTCCCTTTGGTACATGAACAAGCTGAGTACCCAAAGTCATTTACCTAACAATAGAGATCAGATTTCAGGTTAAGTTTCAGGACTCAACCACATTCCTGTATCCCATGTTAACTAACAAAGTAGTAGTACAGCTTGAGCACATCAATCTGAAATCCAAAATGCTACAAAATTCCAAATTGTAACATAAGTTTTGTAATATTTCCAATTTCAAATTGGCAGATCAGTAATGTTTCTGCAAATATTCAAAAACCTAAAAAATTCCAAAACATGAAACACTTCTGATCCAAACTTTGGGGAAAAAGTATTCACCTGCATTGACAACAGCAAAATATATTAAAGATTGTCCTTGCACTGCATAAATTCCTGCATTATTTTATAAATTTTACAAGGAAAATAAAAATTCAACCACTTAATGACTACAAATATAAAGTTACCTTCTGTTTTTCTCTATAATCCTCTCCTTCAAACTTGTACAAACTTTGTTCAAGGTCCATTCTAAAATTTCTTAGAGATGATTCTCCCATTTTTTGCATGCGTTCATTCATCTCTGCAGTCTAAAATTGAATATATTGAAAGGAGAAAATTATCAATGAATCAACTTGCAAAAAAATGTGAATTTTCTATTTTTCTGGAAGCCAGGTTTGCCATGAAGTATCTACTCCGCTAATTTACAGGGGAAGAATAAAGTATTAGGGACTAGAGTCCTTCTTGCTCTTGTAGAAGACTAGAGTTCAATTCCCAGCAACCAAATGGTGCCTCACAACCATCCATAACTCCAGTTCAAGTTTACTAGACACCCTCTTCTTCCTCCAGGGACACATGCAGGAAAATACCCATACACATAAAATAATTTTAAAGAATTCAATGCTGAGAGAGGAGAGGAAAGAGAAAATACTTCTCTTGAGATGGTGGTGACAGAGTACTTACATACAACATGCAAGGCCCTACATTCTACCTCTAGTCACACACACACACACACACACACACACACACACACACACACACATACACACCCTGAAATTTAACTTGTCTTGAGTATTTAGAAAAAATTAAATGTTTTATTCCCAAATATTTTCACTTGGGGCTTCTTTAAAGGACATTTATCACTAAAGGTGTAGCCATATCATAATTTCTATTGTATAATATTAATGAGAGAAATAGCTAATACTATCATAAAACCAAAGTAAAACTAAAACACTTTTTGTATATTGATATAAAAAGTAGTAACATAAGATTGTTCTATAACCTTTAAAACAAAAGCATTTTGAGAATCAAACTGCTTTTGAGAATCAAATAAAAAATTCAGTAGTTTTTTATTCCCCCAAGGTTCATGAGCTGCAAATTTAGTCCCCATTGTAATGGTATCAAATTGGTAGAATGTCAAGAGATGTTGATTATGTCTTTAAGAGAGATTAAGAGTTTTCCCTCAGGAGTAACTTAGGTCTCATAGGGTTGCTCTCTAGCTCTTGTGAGACTGGACTAATTGCCATGACAGTGGGTTGTTATAAAATTATGAAAGCTGCTTCTGAAGTTCTCTTGCTTCCTCTCTCTTGTATACACATGTGCCCACCATACACTGCTGTCCTCCATAAGGCCCTCACTAGAAGACAAAGCTAATAGCACCAGGCTCTTGGACTTACAAAAATCTTTTTTCCCTGTCTCAGGTATTTTGTTGTAGAAAGATCAAAAGAACTGAGACAATCCTGAAAATATTTAAAAAGGACTGAAGATATGTAATCCACAAAATCTATACAATGATTAAGTCAAAAGGCAAGCAAACTAGTTTTTTTACCACATAAATTAAGGGGGAAATACACATACAGAGGGTAGGTAAATGGACAATCTACCCATCATTTGCAATGTACAGACTTTATGTGCACTTTTTAAAAAAGGGAAAATATTTCTTTAAGTACAACTACCTAGCTATGAAACACTTAGAAGTTTGAGTAGTTACTGGATATTAAATATCTTGTATTATTAAAAATACTAAGGTGGTTTCAGGTGAGACAAAACTGTGATGGTTATGTTTTTTTATTTTTAGTGTAAATGATGATAAGCACGTGGAAACTCATTATACCATTCTATCTACCTTTTCTTAAGTTTGAAACTATAATTTGTGAGGAAAGGGGCACATTAGACACAAAATTGCAATACTGTAAAACTACTTAGGGTGATTTGACAAAGAATGATTTAATGTTTCACATAATGTTTATAAAACACTTTCAATTAGTATACTGTATTTTAATACAATGCAAAAAAAATCACAAAATGCAGTCCTTCCATATGCAATTACATACAAAATGTGGAGTGTTCAAGTACAGTATTTTCAAGAAGACATAAATTGCTTAATTTTAAATGATGTGCCCAGTGTTGCTGAGCTAATAAAAGTAAAAACCTACCCTATGCCTGCAAACATAATTCTACAAGTTCTTAGGAACTTAAGTTATCTTAAACATGCAGTTCAGCACCAATACATGTATGTGGAAATGTAAATGTGGGGATTGTAAATAAGCCATCTTGAAAATACAATGCTATTTTGAACTAACCTTCTTTTCCCCTCTTTCCAGAATAGTTGTAATATCTTCATCTGTCAGCTCACTTTCTTTACAGGCAAAAACATGGGTGGCTCCATGGCGTATCATCTGTAACATTTCCTCTTTTGCCAGTTTGTTAGATTGTTGGTCAATGAGTCTTCCTAATAACAGTTAAAAGGAAATACATTCAATTCTATTTCAAAGAAAGTATAGTATAATGGTTCTGATCAGACACGATTGAATTAAATCATACATAGAGTAGTTTTATAAAAAACATTGGTGAGTTTAATGTTATTTATTTAATAAATGACTGCCAGTTTTTCTACCACATTTTTTAGTTCATTATTTCAGTTAAAAATCCAAGTCGGAAATGCTTTTTTGTGTTCTAATTTAATTTTTCAGATAAATTCTCCTTATGGAAATGATTCTCTGGTGTATATTTGTTGAATTTTTCAGAAGCCAATATTTTCTGCTAAATAGTATAAGGCACTGCAAAGGTCATGTCGTTGGCATTCAACTAACCTAGTGAGTTTATTTCACATACTAAAGGCATACGCTTAAATAAGAAAGATTGCAAACATCTTTTTAAAGATCATTTACATACAAGTAACATTATACAGGCTGAGCAGGTTATATTTAGGAATACACACATACATATATGCATGTAATAACAATCAATTTAAAAAGAGGTTATTAATTCAAAAGAGTAGGATGGGTATATATATGGGAGGATTTGGAGGGAGAAAGGGGAAGAAAAAAATGATGGAATTATGTTATAAGCTAAAAAATGAAAGGGAGAAAAGATTATTGAAAAGTGATCTCCTTTGAAGGAAACTGAATGTGTTTTGCCCCTCTCCCAATTAATGAAGTTTCCACATAGAAATACCTTGCTGTATAACAATTGAATCAAGTCTTAGTTTTATCTCAGCTCTCTCTACAATCCGTTCTTCCACTGTGTTGTCAGTAATGAGACGGAAGACTCGTACTGGCTTCTTCTGACCAATGCGATGGGCCCGATCCTAGCAGAAAGAGTCCAACTGTAAGATGCCGGAGACTGTAGACAAGGCTTAGACATATAGCTACAATGCTATAAATACCCGAAAATAAAATTCAGACTTCAATCTCTCTATACCTGTCACTTGTAAAAGGTGGATGGTGGATGTTAAAGATGTCCAAAGACTTCTGGGAACTTCTGGAACAAAGTGCTGTGCTACTACTGGGAAACTTCCAGAATTTCATAAGGCAAATCCCATTTAAGATGAGGACAAATAAAGCTACTAAGTAACTTTAACTCACTAAACACAAATATCTCTAGGACAAGCAAGGAGTTTTTGAAGTAAGGAACAACGTAGTTAGCAAGGGCTGCTATATTGACAAAATTCTGCTTTATCTCATCATCCATCAAGCAGTTCTTTCTGCTTACCAAGGCAATTCTGGGATACATAGTAAAGGCTCATAAATATTAATGAGATATTCATAATTTTACTACACTAGAATTGCTCCAATGGTTTATAATTAGCAAAGGTGGCAGGTGGCAAATTCTGGTAAAATGTAAGCATGTGAGGAGAGTGTATTTAAAATGCAGAAACTAACAGAGCAAATGGGAACAGCGAGAAGGTGGGGAGGAACAAAGAAAGAACGTTGAAAACAGTCCTTGCCATAAATATAAAAACTCTACAACCCAATAACCAATTTTTAAATAAAGCACATTCAAAGAGAATTTAATGCTCTACAAATATCTAAAAATTTAAACTCCAAACAATAATCCCTGAATGACCAGACTGTGATAAATGGTAAGAGAAACAGTTTCGTGTGTGTGTGTGTGTGTGTGTGTGTGTGTGTGTGTGTGTGTGTGTCTGCATGCACACACACAAAATTATTTGCAGGTTTGGAAATATGCTCGGGGAGTAAAGTGTTTACTGCTCAAGCATAAGGACCTAAGTTTGGATCTCTAGCACCCACATAGAAGCCAGCCATGGTGCTGCACTCTGGCAACTCCACAACGGGGAGGCTGAGACAAGCGGATTCGGGCAGAGGGGGCGGGCGCACTGACCAAGCTGTCAATCCAAAGTGGCAAGCTGCAGGCTCAGTAAGAGAACCTGTCTCAAAAATAAGAAGAAGCAATTGAGGAAGAAATCCTCATGGCAGTCTCTGGCTTTCAAATACGCCCTCTCAGGAACACACACACACACACACACACACACACACACACACACAATTTTCAGATGATGTCCTCAAACAGCACATTTTCCTGACATTTTTACCTTCTCTTCCCAATTATTTTATCACAAAAGTTACAGTCTGACCTTTTCTAATTTCAGTACTAAAGATTTTTTAACAGGGTGAAACCATGCAGCCCCAGCTGGCCTGGAACTCATTATGTAGATCAGGTTCACCTCAAACTCAGATTCCCCCGCCTCTGTTTCCTGAATGCTGAGATTAAAGGCACATGCCACCACACCTGGCCTAATTTTAATATGTTCTTGTTACACAAAATAATGAGACAAAATTCTTCTCATTAAAACAAACTCAGGAAGTCTCCTCAATATTCAAGAATAGGAAAAAGCTGACATTTCTATTCTATGACGAAAGCAAATATATATATATATAAACTCAGAAACTTTAATTCTAACTTCTACAAAATCACTCCAAAATTGTTACCCTTTAATCATTCATTAACTTTGTGCTATATGAACAATAGTATTCTGAGCTTCAATAATTTCCTGGTATTGTTAAACATTACTAACCATAGCTTGTAGATCAACCTGTGGATTCCAGTCTGAATCATATAGGATAACCACATCAGCACTTGCCAAGTTAATTCCAAGACCTCCAGCCCTTGTACTCAGCATAAAGATGAATTTGCTGCTATTAGGAGCATTGAAGGCTTCGATTGCTCCCTTTTTTAATTAACAAAGGAATATAAAAAGAGAAAAACTGGATTATATTACAAATCTTAAGAAATAGAAAAGTTAACATGCTCACAGAAAATATTTTTATACTTTATATATAATATTCTCCATAACCTAATACTTTATAATATTCTTCAAAGCTATATACTGCATTTGTATAAGTAGCTGGAGAAAAGATGTTTTTATAAATGAAGTTTGTAAATGTTAACCAATACAGACAAATATAGAGCAATCATACAAACAAGTTTAATTAAACAAATAATAATTCATTTGCATTCTTTGAAAACAATACTAAAACTGTTCTAATTGATTAGGAGCTGAAATATGTCTTCAAGTAAAATGACAGAAACATCAATATCATTCTGAGGACAGATAAACAAGATGTGGCAAAGATCAATCAAGAGAGAAAAGTTGAGAAATGCAAATGAGAGTAAGATGATCAATATCACTATAATGATAGGGAAAATGAGTAAATAATCAGGAAAATCAGAATGACATGTTCAGGGATATTTAGTAAAGAAACTTAAAAATTAATATATTGTTAATATCCTCTATACAAAGATCTGATAGAAATTAATTAGGAAAATGCTGACTCCAGTAGAAAAAGGAACCTGAAAAGTGAGCAACTTCAACTCAGAATAAATGCATATATATATATACAAATATATATATATACAAATATATATATAACAAGAATAATGTTCATTTCTCACTAGTAATCAAATAGATGCAACAAATAATATAATGACATTTTTAATGATAAAAAAAATGATAATACTCAATGTTGATGAGGGAGCAGAGGGATATTGCTTCTGGGGGTGTAAATTGGAACAATCTTTCTGGAAAGCAATTTGGCAACATGCACCAAGAGCCTTAATAATGTTCATACCCTTTGACCCAGTAATTCCACTTCCAGGAACTTATCCTAAGGAAATAATCAGAGATGTGCACAAGATTTATGTACAAGGACTTTCACTGTAGCATTATTTACAACAGTGAAAAACTAGAAACAACCTAAATCATCAACAATAAGGAGACACATTACATAGAGTACATCATTAAGGTTAAATATTTTCCTAAAACTATAATGATATTCTTACTGACAAAGCACAATATAATCCTGATTAAAAGTACTAGGATACTGGATTTTATATAGAGCATA
Source organism: Peromyscus leucopus (assembly GCF_004664715.2). NCBI lineage: Eukaryota > Metazoa > Chordata > Mammalia > Rodentia > Cricetidae > Peromyscus > Peromyscus leucopus. Next base: position 113,176,298 of record NC_051083.1, read on the forward strand.
TATATATATATATATATATATATATATATATATATATTATGGTATCAATTTCTTACATATTATTTCTCATAAAAATTTCCCAGAGAAAATTGATTTTGCAAATCTCCCTCAGTACTCACAAAATGCACATATATTTTTAATGCAATAGACATTGCATTAAATGCAATATATTTGCTAAATGCAAATATAATCTAAGTCCTCAATAGACAAGGTGACCAGCATTACCACAATCAGTAGAGCATAAAACTGTGTAGTATTAATAAGGTTGGTGACAGGCAACCTGGTGTAGAGGAAATAGCAAAAGCCTGGGAGTGAAGCACAACTTAGCCATGTGTATACATCTGAGACACCAGCCTTTAACTTCTCTGAGACACAATTTCATGTGACAAAAATCCTATCAGTACCTTACCCAGACTACTGGGAGAATCATTTGGGACCTCAAAGTGTCTGACATAAAATAGCTGCTTATAAATGTTAACCCCTTTCCCTATAAAAGTGAGGCCAATTAAGTCAGAGGATGACTAGAGGCCTGGATAGCTTAATTTAACCATAGGGAAAGGGTGAATCCAGAACTATTAATGGTGGGGGTGGGGGAATCTCTATGGCTGGTACACAGAGTAAAGAACAAAATGTATTAGGAAAGACTTGAAATTACTATATGAATGAAAACATAAGTGGGACATCTCCCAGGGAAAAGAAAGAATGGCTCTGACTTCTCAGTATTTAAATTTGATGCACATAATTCAAAATCTTTGAATGGAGAACAATTTGGAGAGGAGAAGAAGAAGAGGAGGAGGAAGAAGAAGAGCGAAAAGAGGAAGTTGTTGTTGTTCCACATCACTAGGTAATGAACAGGGAGATAGGTCAGAAGTGACAACTGGCATTTTGAGGTCAGATAATGCCTACTAAATTCTGCCATGGTATCCTCTTCATTCTAGCAAGAAGAGTCAACCATCTTGAACTGTACTAGAGGTGCCATGCTTAATGAAAGACTAGGTTCTCAGGACTAAATCAACAAAAGTTTCAAGTAACTGTCATAGAGGACTTAAAACTATAAAGTGGGAAATAATTGAAGCATTTAAACATTCTTTCATGTGTAAAGGTTATCACAACTGTTTCCTTTCAACAGGTAGCAGAAACCCCTTAACACAGAGGTCTGTGTGCTGCTGGCAACACTATACTGTGTGATAGCCAGGCTTCAGGGAGGGTGTGCATAAGAGGCAAAGGAAGCAGCTGTGGAAGGAGAGGGACATGGGCTGAGATTCCTACAGCCTAAGAAGGTGCCCTGAACAGATACAAGGACCTGTGTGCAATTTCAAGGCTCACAATATATAGTGCACTGTGTATTTTTAAACTGTTTGTACCTATTATATCCACCAGTGTTCACAGTGTCATCGGGAATAAGCATTTAGTATTAATTTTATTTTTATGATATGAAAGATATTGAGGCCCACAGAATTAAATGACCTGTATACACAAGAAAGTGGTGGTGTTATTGCTAAAAATCAGGTCTTCAAACGAAGTTCTATGTATTTTCCACTGTATCATAAAATCTTGTTCTTTGGGCCAGAGCATGAGTATTGACTTAAAAAAGAAACCAAAGACAGAGACCTTAAGGATTGCAGAAAAGAGAAAAAGAATTAGCAAAGCCATCAACAAAGTGATGTAATGAGTTTTAAATGCCTTCAAACCATTTCATTTGTGATGGATAATAATAATAATAAAGACTTACAAGGATTTCCAAGTCTGAAGAAGACATTGGGTGATAGGTAGGTGTGCTTACTCATGCTTACAAACCAACATTTTAGTGTCCTAAAATGCCAAACTCATAAGTACCTACACCTATTTTATCTCACTTCATTTTTACAAAAGCCCACCAAAGCCAAAACTGTTCCTTAATTCAATATTAAAGTTAGTTAATCATAAATTAGCAAAATGTCCACCATTAAACTCCATAAATGGCAAGGGTCTACAGTGGGAGACAAGAAAAGAAAAGAACACAGTTAGAAGTTGCAAGGTAAAAGTTGACAAACAGTAACCAATGGGGCAGTGGCTAAAAGAGATGAAGATGGAATCAGATAGTGTTCTTAGGAAAGAATATCTTTGAAGAGCTTGGGATGATTTGGAAAAATTGGTGGAATGGAAGATAAATATGGAAGAAAGATCATGATGTCAGTGAGAAATTCAGTACCACCTAGAAGTAGACCAGACCAAAGCTTAAAACAACTTGCTAAAGTATTATACAACTCAACTCTGATTTTCAATGTCTTGCTTCATTTCTTGTCCTCACCTCTCTCTCTTCATGTGGGGTTTGTCCGTCCAGTCGACAATACTCATAACCACGCCACATACAGTAATCCTCCAGAATGTCTAGCAGCCGAGTCATCTGGCTAAAAATGAGAACTCTTGACCCTGAAATGTTTCATTAGAAAACTGAGTTACATGACTTGTGTAAAGTATGAAATGCCATAATGAAACACATTATCTTTGTGCAAATAATATATGCTAACTTGAAAGTCAAAAACAAAATAAAGCATCATAAACAATCTAAATAATATGACACATGAACACAGAAGCACGCACACACAAAAACAAAGAATGTTACACATAATTGTGTATTTGTTGAACTACAAGGTTTCCATTCAGTCTTCAAAAATCTTCCACACACACACTACCGAGACTAAGATTCTTGCCTTGTCTTTATCCCAAGGATCTATAATGGTCCATATAATCTCTCACTGGACTACTACTGCAACTGTCTTCCATCTTGTCTCCTGGCTTTACTCTCTCATTTCCAGTAAATTTCCCACAAAATGTTTCCAACAGTATCTTCCTGACATACAATCCTGATCATGTTACTTCCTGCCACTAAGTCCTCTGTAGCTCCTATGTATCCAAAGTAAAAGTCTAAACAATTTTTGAAGCATGGTTTTAAAGACCTTCCATAATTTGGCACCATCTATCCTCATCAACTTCACCAAATGCCCTTCTACCTCACATACCATAAACTCCTCTGCTGTGTTCCCTTCTTTCACACCTCTTGTATTGCCCTAGAAAAGCACTCCCCACCTATTATCAATGGCCCACACCTACCTGCGTTCCCCAGTCTTCACTTCAAACATCATCACTGTGAAGACATTCCCAACCCCCAGTTTCTCAACAGCCTAATGAAGTACACTTAGGACAATGAATTGCAGCTCCTCTTCCTCACTACACTGCGAGCCTCTTCAAAGCAAGGCCATTATCATATTCATCTTTGCATTCCTAGCCAGTGGGACCGTTCCTGACAAACAGTAAGTAATCAACAATGTCTACTAACCAAGTAGATGAATGAATACAAAACATTTTATTCACACACAAACTATTATTGTTAATTTATCCCATGCTAATAAAAAAAAATTCCACACTCACCTTGTTCTTTAATTTTTGCCAATAGCTTATCCAGAGCTACCATTTTACCACTGTTGCTGACAATGTGTTCATCTGTCGTATAAGGTGGACCAGGCTCTGCACCATCGAATAGATAAGGGTGATTACAACACTTTCGGAGCTGCATCAGAATATTCAAGAGTCGCATCTTGTCCATCTTGCCAGAAGAGTTTAAAACATCAATATCTTTCATCAGAATTTTTGTATACCTAAAATGTTAAATCATAATTAATCAATTTTAAGAACACTTAATGCCATAAATGAATGTTCTACTAGCATTGCAGTTAGATTCCTATTAAATAGGAATAAAGCACATAAAAGCAGATTTGGTGTGAGGGCTGGAGGTATTGTTCAATGGTAAAGTGCATGCCTAATATGCACAGTGCCCCGGGTTCAATCCGAAAAGAATAAAAAAAAAAAGTTTTGGATTTGGAAGAAAATATAATCTGAAAAAAAACAAGAAATTAAAGATTTGAACATTTTGTTTGGCATGCTACTTACTTATATATTGCTTATGAACATATGTCCCTATACTACATCCATTATTAGAAATTGTCATCAACTATTAATGTAACTACATCTGACAATTATCCACTAATTATAATATTTGCAGAAAGTTTACAGCAGACTTGTTTGAGCTATATTCATGTTGAAGCTAAAAGCAATCTCAACTTAAGTTTTAAATAAAACACAACAGTTTTCTAATAGAATATTTGAACAGCATAACTTACCATTTCAGTATAAAATGTAATTATCATATTGAACAATCAACAAATGTGATTTTAATAAATTCTTATATATAAATCAATATTAATGGATATAAAATATCTCACCATTCTCGTTGCATTTTACTCAGTCCCAAGTAAATCTTTATTTCCTTTTTGGGAGGCAGACTCTTCTCTACATCAGTTTTTATACGACGTAACAAAAATGGCTTTAAAACCTAAAAAGCAATGTTTATTATAAAAGCACATAAAGCATTCACAGTTTCAAATTGTGTATTTCACTAATACTAATCAACTGTTAAAACTTTCATCCTAATACATAATCTAACAAACAATAACAAAAACCAACAGTAGCCTAAATTCTCAGTAAATAACCACCAAAAAATGGCTCCTTAGAAAATAGGAATGACACACCTTTAATCCCAGCACTGGGGAGGCAGAGGCAGGTGGAATCTCTGTGAGTTCAAGGCCAGCCTGGTCTACAGAGCAGGTTCCAGGACAGCCAAGGCTACACAAAGAAACCCTGTCTTGGAAGAAAAAAACATCAAAATGGAGGTTGGGGTTGCTCAAAAAAAAAAAAAAAAAAAAAGGAGTAGATGTTCAGCATTCACAAGACTGGGCTCAATTCCCAGACCCTCTAAAAATGAGGGAGGAAAATTAAACAATCATTAGTTGACAGGAGAAATTAAGCTAAAAATTAAGACAAGGCCATTGTCTGTTGAATAATCAATGAAGAAGTCTTGCTTTAAATACTGCTTTTAATACAAGACTTTTTAACACAGGGAAAATAGAAAATGAGAGTTTCAGTTTCCCTCAAAATAAAATTAAAATTCAGGTCATTTAAAATAATTAAATGAATGAAAAGAAAAGAATTCAATGGTTTTTTAAGACACGAATGAATACAGATAAAAGGTAATTAGTGTAGACCAGAAACACAGATTTTTGTCACAGGAAAATAATGGTGTTGCAATTCATGGAGTACCTACCAGCAACGTGCCACATACCGCACCATTAACTTCATAGGTAGCAGTTAAATCCTTAGAGTAAATCATTGAAGGGAATATGATTATTTCTTTCTCGATTTTTTCAGATTTATTTATCTTATTTAATATGCGTGTTTTGTCTTTATGAATATATGTGCAACATGTGTGTGCCTGGTGCCCATGGAGGCCAGAAGAGGGCATCACATAACCCTGGAAATGGAGTTATGGACGCTTGTGAGCTACCATGTAGGGAACTGAACCCAAGTCCTCTCTACATGAGAACAAGTACTCTTAACTGCTTAGCCATCTCTCCAGTGCTAAATATGATTATTCCTTGTTGTTGGGTTTGGGGGCTTTTTTTGTTTATTTGTTTGTTTTAGTTTTTGTTTTGGCTTTTGGGTTTTTCAAGACAGGGTTCCTCTGTCCTGGAACTCACTCTGTAGATCAGGCTGGCCTCTAACTCAGAGATCCTCCTGCTTCTGCTTCCTGGGTGCTGAGATTAAAGGCCTGTGCCATCACCACCTGGCTGAATATGATCATTTCTATTTCAGTAAGTTCACCAAACCCACTATGCTAACAAGTAGAAGCAGAATTAAACACTCAGACTTGAATTTTTTTCAAGTTTATTTCTTCTTTTATCTAAAAATATTTCAGCATGTATATTTTAATGTATTTTGCACTGAAAATAATAATACCTATTTCCAAGGCTGCTATAGAAATTTGTGGTAGTTCATGTAAAGAGATTATTTGTGGTTGACGTGCAATAAGCCGTAGCCATTATTATTAGATATCTATATATAAGACTGTTGGTTTCTGATTTGAGCATCTTAAGTTATCTAAAAGTTTATTAAGCATTTAAGCTGTCTGTAAGATTTTGAGGCAAAAAAAAAAAAAAAAAACAGAATGCAGTAGAAAGTTAAAGGTCAATAGTCTCCCATTGTCCCATTGGAAACAGAGTCCAAGATCCCTAGAAGATTCTCAAAATAGCAAATTATATAGAATCATACATATATATATATATGTATATATATGTGTGTGTGTATAATATGATGTCTCATACATGTATATCTATGATAAATTTAATTTATAAATACAGCACAGAAATATGGAAAAATAATAATAATAAAATAGAACAAATATAATACAGCAATATAAGTCATATGACTATGTTCTCTTTCAATAGCAGAAAGTATTTTGTATTAAGGATAATAATACTTCCAAGATTGGTACAGAAACTAGTGGTAGTTCATGCATAGAGATTAATCATTGTTTTTACTTCTATGGTTTTCTATATTTTTGGACTATGATTGACTATGGATAACTGAAATGTAGAAAGCAAAATGGTAGCTAAAGGAGAGGTACTATATAGATTTTACAAGATAGTTGGGAGAAGTGAACTTGACACTTAGAGTGGATCTCCAGAGAAACCAAGTTGTTTCCAATATTGATTATTAGTGCTAATTACCACTGGTATATCCTGAATTTAGCAACTGAAAATTCATTGAAAACTACGTAAAATAGGTTTCACGCATAAGGAATGGAGAGACATCAATGATCAGTGCCTTTATGAGCAAATAGGTTAGACAGTGAAGATGTAGCGGTAAACTGCTCTTTCAAGAAAGTTGGCTGTCAAGAAAAGAAAATCATAGTTAAGAACCCAAAGTTGAGGGAGCATTGATGGATGGATGGATGGATGGATGGATGGATGGATGGATGGATGGATGGATGGATGGGTGGGTGGGTGGATGGATGGATGGATGGATGGATGGATGGATGGATGGGGCAAAAAGTATTTTTGTACACAGATAAACACTGAAGAAGCCAGGAAGCTAAATTCATAGGCATCCTTTAAAAGAAACAGATGTTTAACCTATCCTCCTCCTCCAAGAATGCTGGGAATGCATGCAGTTTACAATCTGGTAATCCTTTGCTGTCTGATGAGTCAGGCTCTGCCCATATCTTCTAGAATTATGTTTTACTTATCTCAGACCCTTAAAACCTTGAGCATTACTTCTAGGCCATAAAATTCATCCTTGTGGGAGATGTCATTTGTACTTTACAACAGCCTAAGTGATTTCTGTTATCTCAGGGCCAGACCAAATCCTGACTCCCACAGGGATTATGATTACATCAGTCATTCCCTAGACCCTTTTCTTGAGCACTGTTTCTGAGTCAGAAGAACCCATCTTACAGGCAAAGCCATATGTACTTTGTAAAGAGCTTCAATGTAAATGTGTCTTAAGCTTTGTTGTACTCATGGAGCTGAGTTAATTGCTATCAAAATTTTTTTCCAAAATTGTGTTATGCTTAAATATGGTAAAAATAAACAAGCTGATGTCAGACTCTAAGAATTCTTGACCTAGCACCAGTTACCTAAATCGGGCTGAACCGAGTTTCATTCTTCCCTCATCTGGATCATTTTCCCTGACAGCTGTAAATCCTGCAGGGACCTCCCACAGATGGATAGATGATTGATAGATAGATAGATAGATAGATAGATAGATAGATAGATAGATAGATAGATAGATAATCTCTCTCTCTCCTGTGTGCGTGCGCATTAGGTCAGATAGGTATGGGTTTGGAAAATCAGAACCCTTGCACAATGGGCTGTAACCCTTTTGTTATCTTTTATAGCTGAAAAACATCTTCTCAAGAACCTCAAGGTAGCTACCTAAGCATGTTTATGTATTGAGGAATAGGAGACAATACAGAGGGACAAGTAGAAAATTTAACCAGTTATAAGAATAAAACTATGGGGTAAAGTCCATAAGGAAATAAGAAATGATGATATTCAGAGTTCACATGGAAGAATTTGCCATTGAGCAGAGAAAAGATCATGCTTCACTCAAGCAGCTGATTAATCAAAATGTACTTAGCTTTGACAGACAGGCCTACATGAATGAATTCCTACCTAATGACTTCCATTTTGCCATTCCGAAAAGAATAGTGCTACCTACTGAGAGGTAGAGGGCAAGAGATACCTGAGATAGAAGTCTCAAGGTTGGAGAGATCTGAATCAGCTGTTAGAAGAAAGGGGAAAGAAGGCTGGATAAGGTCATATTAAAGAAATCAGTACCGTGGATTTCCAGCTTATCCTAAGTAACATGAAATCACAGTAGTTCCTACCTGTAGAATTGTAGAGTTGTCTTTGTCAGTACTGAGAAGTCCCAGTACAACAAAAACACTCATTATGCTCATACAGGGCAACAGCAAAACTGAAATGCAGGAGACAGAGAGCATTACTTTATTACAGTTTGGAGTTGTCAGGACAGGGGTAGCAGAGGGAAAATGGTGCAAAAAGGCCTGACAGTACTAACAAAAGTGTGATCTGAGTGATAGAAAATGGTTTTTCAGATTGATACACTGAAGAAGTAGGAATCCGGGGACAGGAGGTCTCTGTCATGCTACAGAAGAAATGGGATGAGTAATATATGGATCTAAGTGTTTATCAACGAATTGAAAATGTTGACCAATAAATATGGGGAATCTGTAGATGAACAGATGACAGAGAAGACAGTGTGTGGGAGATGGACCCAGAGAGCGCTCAGGACTCTATAGCAGAGGTTCATACATACAGCGGAGCAGCGGTGGCTCAGAAGGCTCCCTGGGAAGCAAGAATACTGATGCCATCTGGAGGATTTGAGGATGAGAGAGTAAAGAAGTCCCACAAGGAAGGACCACAGAATCACGGAGACCAAAAGAAAAAGTTATTCTGGAGAGACCTAAGAGAGCTTTGCTGACCACAGGGCTCTTAAAAGGGCTACAAGAGGAACCAAGGAGACTGAAACCAGCAGGAAGCCCACAAGCTCGGATTCTATGAATGTTTATTTTCTTGCTCAATTATATTCCATTAAATGTATTATTGATTTTTTGACTACTATTACTTACTGCATGGAGTCTTTCCACAAGTTTTTGATCACCAAGGCAATTTTTAGTGTCAAACCAAGAATCAAAGTCCTGTGGAGGGGTGAAAATTCTACAATAAATACATACATTTTTAAAAATAAACTCAATACTCTATATATTTGTGTACAACCAACATAGAAATAATCCACTTTAAAATTACTTTCAAAACATGTCATTGTGATAGTTGTATGTTTTACTTTTATCATTGGTGGGAACACTGCAACTGTTGACAAAATTTTAATGACAATATAAAGGATCACAATCACCTTAGAAAATAGTGGTCTTCACTATATCACACAACATTACATCTAGTTAAGAAGAATAGGATATAAAAATTAAGCCTTAAAACCCTTGAATAAGTCTTTCAAATTTAATGAAGAGGTTGAACATACTACTCTAGATTCAGTCTGTCTTATAAGTGTGGTAACAACATGATGTAGGCAAAATGACAGAAGAATTAGAAAGAATAGAAATACACTATTTCCCAAAATATGCTTACTCTAAAATTTTGGGGCTTTCTTGTTCTTTCTTGAGAAAACTAAAACACACAAATGAAGAATCACAAATGAAAAAAAAAGTGTAAATTTTTGAAAACAGATGCCTCACAGGGTCAGCATAACAACATGAATTTGATCTGAGAACACACATAAAGGTACAAAGAGCGAAGTGACTTGATCAAGTTATCTTCTCATATCCACACATACTCATATCCACACATACTCATATCCACACATACTCATATCCACACATATACACATTATGCACACACAACAATGATAATAAAGAAGAGAGAAGTAAGGAGGGGGGAGAGAGTGAGGAGGTGAGCACAAATGATTCTGAACATTAGGAAAATACATTAAGATGTATGATTTGGAGCTGGGATTGGAGATCAGTAGTAAAGTATCAGCTAAGCACCCTGGGTACAACCCTGAGCACCACTACACCTCACACAAATACTCTGTTTTAAACTTACGTCTGCAGAATTAAAGACATCCGGCAATAGAAAGTTAAGTAAAGCCCAGAGTTCATGCAGGTTATTCTGCAAAGGTGTCCCAGTTAGAAGTAAGCGATTAGTGGACTTGAACTCACGAACAATCTCTGAAAGCTAAAAAAAAAAATGTATATACATATCGTAGTTACATAAGCATTGTTCTGGTTCTTAGTATGCTCAACATTCAGTTATATACTTCACTAAACACGTTTGTGATACACTAAGCCTTGAAAATTAACTTCCTATGGAAAAAATATCCTAGTTCAAGTAGCATTGCATCCTAGACATTTTCAGATCTGAAAGAATACAAATCATATTTATATCTGAGATGCCTCCTCCATCATGAAACATTTGGTTTCTCCAATGGGGTCTCAGAAAATCAAACTTCTTTCATGGAGTCCAAGCTACCACTTTATATAAAAAATCTGCCCACCAAACATATTCATCTACATGTATAGCTAAGCTCTAGCTCGACATGGCCACAATTATTCAGCAACAGAATTGAGCTCATTTTCCCTGGTACTGTGTATTAACGTTTCAAGTTTAAGATCACAAAACAATGACAAAAACATAAAAATCAGTAATTTTAGAAAATTCCTATTTTGATAATGCTCTTAATGAAGCAATTATGCTTTAACATGAGTCCTCTTTTCAAGTATTAGTTCCAATGTGAAATTAGTATGCTCCACCTGGTGGTTATGCTCCAGTTCTGTCCCTGTTTCTCCCAAAGTAGCCCAGCGATCCAAAGATAGGTTCATCATTAAAAGTGAGGTTTTTCCTACTGTCAATGAAGTTGAATGGTAACAAATAATTGATACTTTCCAATGTTAACACCAGACTCTAATTCCCACAAGTCAGATAATTCCAGGAAATTTTTTTCTAATCCATAGGAATACACATAATTCCTCAATAAAAAATAAGTCAATGCAAATGATATTTGTACACCAAATAGTCTCAGCAATATTAAAATAATGTAGCATGGCAAAGTTAGGCTGCAACAGGAGAGATTGCAAAGAAATAACTTAATTTGCATTAAAATCGATGCTCAACTATTATTGGTCCTTTACTCAATAATTTAGCCTTTATGGGCACTTTAAAAAAAATGATTATCATTCACATTCTGTGAAAAAAACCACAATCTTCTAGTGCTTTGTTTTTATTTTAAACACAGAAAAGTGAACAAATGAGCCTACGAAGTAAATGAAAACTTGAATAACGATATTAAGAACTTACCTTAGATTTTTCATTTTTTATTCTGTGAGCTTCATCGATGACTAAGTATCTCCAATGAAACTTTTTAAACACAGATTTTTCTTTAATTACCATCTCATAAGAAGTCACACAAACATCCCACTCTCCTGGCATCATTTCATCACGAATAAAAGCAGCCTAAAAGGACATGGATGAAATAACTGAACACCTTAGTGTTACAAAGATTCAAGCACTACTGACATAATCTAATTTACTGAACAGAAAGTACTTAACATATAGTAACAGTTCCCACCTTTGGCAACATCTTACAAATTCTGTCATTTCCCAGTAGAAAAGAACTGTGTATTTTAGTAAGGAGTCCCAGAAGCTCCTTAATATTTTTGTGAAGTCCCAAATGTTATTATAAGGCTACAGATATGGTTTCATAAAGGGACTCTTCTCTACGTGGTAAAGGAAGCAGTAAAAACAGTGACACTACAACAATTTTTAAATATTCACAGGCAGTGACCAACATGGTAGCCACCTTGACTGAAAACATCTTTAACTAGTACAAACTTCATTCCAGATGTTATAGGCCAAAGTAAAATGACAACATGTTAAATGAAGCAGAAAAAAAATCTATGAAAAAAGGACCAATTTGGTAGTGTAAATCAAAATCAATGGGTTATAGCAAAGTCTCTACTTCATAATTCATAAATATGCACCAAACACATTTTTGATTCATTCAACGACATTTACAAGTTTTCAGTATGTATTAAAAGGTTTCCTAGACTAACACAGAGGACAGAAAAATAGCTTTGTAGCCACCTCAGTCATATGCTGAGAAGCTGTCACATTTTAAAAGGCAATTAAAATATTAGAACATTAGTGGGGGTGGGCTGGATACTAGATCTCATTGATTCCTGCTAACAACTTATCCTTGTTTCATTGACTGAAAGATTCCATTTCATGGTTTCTCAAGAGTTCCGTCAAATTGGGATTTATTTTTATTTAGCTTAACTCACGTTTATAACTTACAAAATTATTGCAGATTCAGAGTTAGATATTTTGATAAAATATTAAAAGCCACATGACCCAAAAGCTCTCCTTTTGTTAGTATTAAAAATAATGTGCCGGGCGGTGGTGGCGCACGCCTTTAATCTCAGCACTCAGGAGGCAGAGCCAGGCGGATCTCTGTGAGTTCGAGGCCAGCCTGGTCTCCAAAGCGAGTTCCAGAAAAGGTGCAAAGCTACACAGAGAAACCCTGTCTCGACAAAAACCAAAAATAAAATGATGCACATTGAAACTCATTCATAACTTCACAATCAGTAGTGATGTTGGAATTAGGACCATATCTGTTTCCATGTCCAGTAGATATGGATTCCTCTGTGATACACAAAGAAAAAGCAATAGACTTCAAGATGACTTTATATCAGTCAGGATCAAGAGCATCTCTCTTTGCATAGACAGGATGAAGGATATCTCTAACAACTTCACAATTCAAAAGCCTTTATAGAAATTAAATTTTTCATTATCAAATATTGGCCTCCTAAGTTATTTACAGAAAGCCACAAAAATAGGAGGGTCAGCACATGTATCCCATATGATTCCAAGGTTCAAATGGGTCTACAATGATCATCTGGAATTTTAGATACATCAGCATCAATCTCTAAGAACTGAATTTAGCACATTAATTACTTATGTGATTGATAATTCCTGGTTTTGAAAATTTTAATGATGAACCATAATAAACTGCATTTTACTTGTGACCCAACATATGGATAGATGTTTGAGTGTGTGTATCCAAAAAGCAACTGAAACAATTTATTAAAGCAACACTTTTGTTTGCCGTGGTATGAAACTCTGCTTGCTTGCTCTGCTATTCCCTCCTGGTGTTTTGAAAATTGTTGACACGATCAACTAAAATGAAACCACAACCTATTCATGGATGATGACTCACAATCTGTAAAATACTGACTTTATAGACTGGCTAATAGACTAAGAGATTGTTCAAGTTAGCACAATCCCAGCCTCCCAAGAGGCAGAGAAGTTATAATTAACGTACCCCCCCCATCTCTTTAAAACTCCCAGTGGTATTTCATGAAACAATTAGGTTCTATGTGTCATATTAAAAGCCATTGATTTATATTTTTATATACTGGGCATGGTGGGTCACAGTTTTAATCTCAGTACTCTGGAGGCTGAGGTAGGTGGAGGTGAATTTGAGGCCAGCCTGGTCTACATAGTGAATTCCAGGCCAGGCAGGCCTAAATAGTAAGAGCCTATCTCAAAAAAATACAATCTTACTATTGTACTATGAAAGGCCAAGCCTAGATGTTGCTCTTTTACTTATAATCTTCAATAAATAATTTTAATAAAGTATCAATATCTTAGAAATGCAATTTTGTAAGCAATAGTACTACATTAAGTAATAGCAATAATCAGAAAAGAGTTCGAAGTGACCAATTTGCTATGGAGAAATAGTAGATTTAGGGAGGAATCAACCTTGTGATTCTAAATTTATGAACTCAGTATTTCAATATTTAAATTATTTATAAGTTAAATTTAAATAAATTGAAGTAAATTTTCTTCAAGCAAAATGATAATGATAAAATTACATAATTCATTATGGTTCTGTTCCACTGAGAGTGTCTCTTGACAATCCATCTAATCTAAATATGTAAAATAGTATAAACTTTTCTTTTAAACTGTGTTCTCTGGGGGCAAAATAAAGACAAAGTTCAGTAATATGCTTTCTAAGCAAATTATTCTTTTTGTGTTTTTGCATAATTTATTACTTTTTGATTGATTCTACAGTCCTAAAATAATTATAGCTTACTAACTGGACAAATAGCTAATTTAAATAACCTCTCCCTCCCCTGCCAAAATCCCAATGTCTGGTATTATCTGAGAATATATACAGACGTGTTACAAAGTCTTGATTAAACCGAGAATGGTAAGGTTCTCTGCAGCCACAGAAGATTTCTGTGTGTGGATGAGTGTGTGAATGCACCAAGTGAGCCAAAACTTCAGCAAGATTTAATTCATTCCAATTCCTGCCTCCAAAACAGGACAAATGATGGGGTTACTAATAGTACATACTATCTAAAAATAAACACGGTTCACAAGTGTGGAAACTAAATAAGTTAATATGTGCACAATACAACAGAACCTAGCTCAAAGTCAGTACAACCGGAGTGTTAGTTAGTAAGCTGACTTAAGTGTCTTTAACAGACATATTATGCAACTGCTGTCTAGAAATGGTATTCTTGACAGCCCTTTGAAAGCTGTTTCTCAACTTACTCTTACATCTTTGTCTCCAACAAAACAAATAACACGGAGAGACGGAACCCATCTTTTAAATTCATTCATCCAGTTGTGTAACGTAGACTTTGGAACTAAAACCATGTGGGGTCCCGGAATGTTTCTGTAGTGCTTCAGGTAACCAAGCAAAGCAATGGTTTGTAAAGTCTTCCCAAGACCCTGCATCATCGTCACAAGGGGGAAAGACACACAAATACACTTTGTTAATGAAATCATTTGTTAGAAACAACATTCAAAAAAATAGTTGCCAACTACCTCACATTGGGAATTAGGTTCCCACCAACGAAAAGTAAGAATGGACTTTTTTTTTTAAAGAAGAAAGACAGAAAACCATTTCAATTCAGTATTTGTCGTGAGTAGGGAGTAAAAGAACCAACAATCTGTAGTCAAATTATTGTGTAATAAATTACCTTTCCATTTGGGATATGTTGACTCTGTTTAGGATCAAGTAAACTGATTATGTAATCTCTTCTGGTAGATGCAGAACTAGGAATTTTGAGGTGTATGTTTCACAAAAATAGACTTCTTTCTAGAACCTGCTGAGATAGTGACCTTTCTTTCCTATTGTCCCCAACATTACTCCAGCCCAGGTATTAAATATTCAGACTGTGCATCTCAAGAGGCTCACAGCTGTCTACTTACACCTCACACCTTTAATGGCCTTAGGAATGAAAAGGGAACAGAGCACTGCAGTGAGAAAAGACCTTAGAGATCACCTAGTACAGTGTGCTTTTTTAAAGTAATATATCAAACACCCGTGAACCTGCCATCGAGCCCATGGGAAAGGTAACTATGCAGTATGCTGTCCAGCCTTTTAAAGTCAGCTTTTTAAAACAAGAGTTGGGATGCGGCTCAGTGGGGAACCCCTGCTTAGTATGAAGTCCTGGGTTTGATCCCAGCCTCATGAGTAAAAGTAAACACTAAATAATTAAGCAGCTTGTTGCCTTTATCTCTAAGCAAAGCACGGAACTTCACTTTATAAATCTAAACTAAATGTCACTTTTATGGGCTATATCTTATCTGGCAAGTCACTTAAGATGGATTGTTATGGACAATATCCACCAAAACCTTAAAATGTTTAAGAAAATAATGCCACTTCCAGAAGGCCTATAAGAACAATCTGAGAGGAACAGAAAAACTGAGGACAAGATTGTCACAGTAGCTCTATTTCTGCTGCGCAGCTAACAATCCAAAGGGCAGCAGCAGCAAGAGAAGTGTGGGCAGAAACAATGGTACCTCCTGACGACCATTAGACAGTAAAAAGTTACTTTGACAAAATGTTTTAATGATATGAAAAATACATATGAATGGGAAGTCAGAATGCCAAATTATACATACAATATGATCTCAACTATACATCTAGAAAAAAAACAGTTTAAAAAGAAACATGCCAAAATGTCAGCTGTAGTTATTTCTCAGTGGCAGAATTACTATTACTTGATTTCTTAATTTAAAAATTTTTTTTTATTTTCTAAATTGCATATATTCTCAAAAATGTCTTCCTCTCTTTTGTTAATTAAAACAAGTTGGACATGAGGGTATACACCTGTAATCTCAGCTACTAGGGAGATGGAAGCAGGAGAATCACAAGTTCAAAACTTGAGCCACATAATGGGACCTTATCTCAAAACAAAACATATAAAAGGGATTGGTGTGTAACATGGTGATAGACTGCTTGCCTAGTACACACAAGGCCCTAGGTCTAAGTTCCAGTCCTGGAAAGGAAAAGGAAATTTAAAAAGACAATAAAATATAAGATAGAATTAAAACAAATCTGGCATCAGCAGAATCTTGAAGGATCTTTACATTATTTGTCTTAGACAGGTTGTAGCCAAGAAATTCTTGGGGTGAATAATCCTGGTCCTTCTGGTGAGAGACAAACCAAGGCCCTTTGAACTGAATATGGCCCTCAACAGAATAATGTAAATGTAAGGAGTTACTGACCCTTCTTTAAAAGAAATATGCTCTGCCACACAACTAATAGCTGCTCAGCCAATGATGAGTGCCTATGGAATTGACTAAATGTCATAAAATGCGTTTCGTCACTTGGCCTTCTGGGGAATAATGATTGAAAACATGGCTCCTGAGTCTTATAAATACTATAATACTGGGTTAATAGGTCTATAACTCTCTCTGTCATCTCTTTAATTTTATTAGTTTTATCTTAAAATACAAATCTGAGCCTTCATATAATCCCTTCATCTACTCAATTAGCATCTTGTATGATCTCACTTTTTCTTCAGTTATTTTACACGCATGAACCATGATTCATTAGCTTATCAAAAGACTGCCATTTGGCACTCTACTCTTATGGAGACTCCACAATGAAGCTGAACATCGTGGCTATGCCTATAATCCCAACACTCAGAAGGCTAAGGCAAAAGAATTGAAACCCATTAGTCTGTGGCCATATAATAGTGGCCTATCATAGTGAATTACAGGACAACACTCATTTATGTATGAATTCCTTCATTCATTCATTTACTTATTGCTTCATTTATATATCCTACCTCATTCCCAAGAAGATGCCAGGTTGCCTATTATAAAACATGGAACATAAATTAATGGCAAAACAGAAATGAAAAGTTATCGAGGAAAATTATACTAGAAGGTAAAGCCTAAGAAAAGAAAAAGAAATAAACCACTAAGGGCAGACCTTAAAGGGTGAAGAGATGCTCCTTCTGACATTGCACTTTTCTCTGGGCTTCCTAGAAGCCAAAGTGCAAACAAAAGCAAAAGCAAAAAGAGGTGTTGTACCACATCAGGAAATCTCCGTTGATCTTTGTGCTGTGCAAAGGGCTATATTCTAGAGGTTATTTGAACAGTTGTAGACTACAAACATTCTTTTGCAGGCTGGAGACATAGTTCAGAGGTTAAGAGCACTTGTTGCTCTGACAGAGGACCTGGGTTTCATTCCTGGCACTTATGTGGTGGCTCACAACCATCCATAACTCCAGTTTCAGGGGATCCTATGCCTCTTCTCACCTCCCTGGGCACTGCAAACACATGGTACACATACAGGCAGGCATACTTTACACACATAAAGTAAAATAAATAACTCTAAAAGGTGAATCATTTTACCACTAAATGTAGTTTCTAGACATAGAGTTTGAGCGAACTCCGGCACAGGTGGTTCAAATTTACATTAAAAACTTCTAGTAACTCAGAACATACTTTAAATACCAGCACCTTACCATTTCATCAGCTAAAATACCATTGACTCCATTTTCATACAAAGAGATCAACCAGTTTAGTCCTCGAATCTGATAATCTCTCAGGGGTCCTCCTTTCACATCTGAAAAATAAGAAATGAAGAACCTCTCGTACTTCCTCTAGTATACTCAAGGAAATTTGTTTTTCTCAAACTGAACTGTAAAAGCAACATGACTGTGAAAAAGTACTCACAGGAAGGTGAAACCTCAAATCTAACACACACATTAGATGTTTTCCTACTCTCTGACAGCAGTTCTTCATCTTCTTCTTGTTCTGTGCGCCTGTGGCGATAGCTAAAGCAGAAAAAAAAAAAACCTTTCACATTCAACGTCAATGCTGAGGCACCAACTAAGTTAGGTTTGTTAACATCTTTTATGAAAAAGGAATGTGTTATCTACTGTCTGGCATAGGATATGCTAAAAGCAGTCTGCATTTTTAACTAATTAAGTTCTGGTAAGGAAAAAGCAAATATTGTTGTTTCCGAGACATATTTAAATTGCCAACAATCATATTTATAAACAGTTATACTGAGCAAATGGAATGAGAAGGGGGAGGCAGAAAGAGAGGGGAAGTAAGCAGAGAGAAGGATGCATACTCTCCAGCAGAAATCAAGCTCTGCTTGTCATCTTTCTTTACTCGAGGACGCCCCAGTTTCATGGTGAGAGGAGATGTTGGAGACTTCTGTGCTGAAGGTTGAATAAAATGTGCAAAAAGTTCTGTCTGCTTCAGTAAAAACTCAAATCTCTTTGCTCGGTCTGCTTTCTAATTTACAAAAGGAGAGGGGAAAAAAGGATATTCTTTTTATACTCATGCAAGGTTATTTAGCAAACATTCCACTTAATTTATGCAATATCCTCAGTGCTTTTAACATACTAGTCTATCAAATTCCCTTCAGAAATCCATGAGGTAGCCACTAGTGTCATATCCATTTTACAGTTGATAAAATGGAGGCACAGAATGGGCAAGGAACATTCCCAAGCTTCCACAGCTTGTAAGTAACCAAATTTCAAAATGCTGTTTCCAATAGTTTGAACAGAAGAAAAATGACCTGAACGATTTATTAAATGCCCCCCCCAAATAATTATACTCTTGGGATTGGAGGTGTAATGCAGTGGTAGAGGATGTGCCAAGGCCCAGAGTTTAATTCCCAGTGCCCAATATGACAAAAAAGGATCAAAAATCAAAATTGGAAAATATTATTTATTCATCTCTCTAAAATATTATTCTCTCTTCCTTAACAATATAAAATTAAATATCAGTTATTATGTCCTGAACATAGAAACACATATAAATTGGAACCAGATGTGGCAAACACATTTAATTCCAGCACTCAGAAGGCAGAGACAGGAGGATTTCTATGAGATCAAAGTCATACCCATCCATATAGTAAGCTTCAGTACAACCAGGATTACACAGAAAGACTTTTTCTCAAAATAAATAAATAAATAGATAGATAGATAGATAGATAGATAGATATAGATAAATAAATAAATAAATAAATAAAACACATATAAGTTGTGATACAAATATACTATAAACTTAACTTTTAGGATAACGAAGTTGCACCTAGAAATAACTGAAATCTAAGAATACAAATATCAGCTGTTCTCAAAAATATTTTCAGTGTCATGGTACAATAATGCAATGAACATTGCTTTGAATTATGGTGATCTGGAAAATTATATTTTATGCTATTAGTATGTAAGGTTTCTACCCAAAGGAATAGAACTCAGAGAAAAAAATATAGGCACACACATATGTGATACAGTTAATCACTGAATGTTGATCTGTAGTCTAAAATTTCAATAAGCTCTATATTTTTTAGATGCCCATTTGTCTTCCAATAAGAGAGAGAAAAAAGGGTTATGGGTTTGGATGGGAGGCAAGTTGGGGATAATCTAAGGAATAAGGGGAAGGGAAACCATATTCAGAATACAGTAAAAAATCTATTTTTAATAAAAAAAATTAGGAAAACCTTAAAAAATAAACATGTTCACTATGAAACCTTAAAAGATCAAAAGACTTATACCTCATCCTAGGCAAAGGAATTAATGAAGTTAATTTTTTTGAGTCGCTTTCTGACCATTCAGCAGAGAATAATTGATTAATGGTGAAAAATTAATAACAACACTAGAAACTTACAGGAACATTCATTAGCACAGATACAAGACTTAGAAAAAAAATACATTCAGATGACGAGCTGGAAGGAGGCCAAATGTTTTCCACTTCATGTTATCCTCTCTGGAATGTTGTTTTTAGAACTGTTAAAACATTAACTGTCTCCTTAGATGTGGTCTTAAACATCAAGGCACAGACTCTTGTAAAATAGCTATCAGCAACTAAAACATGTATTTCCTCTCTCCTTATTTTTAAAACTGCAAAAATAGTCCTTCAGGGGGAAAAATCAGTTCCAACTACCTATCCAGTTCTCAGTGACTGAAACTTAAACAAATCATAAAGCAATATATGGTGCTCAACTAAGATTACACTACTTAAGTATGTAATACTTTCATGCATTGGGCAAAGAAACCTGAATATGCCTCCAAAGATGAATTACCATACTACATATTTCCTTAATGTATAGCATTCATTTATATACGAATTAAGAAGGCTACATACTGATCTGGCATCATGACTGCATTACGCTCAAGGTACAAAGCCATAAAGATACCACCACTGACACCTTCATCACTGAGTACACAAAATATTTTTGCCTTACATCATCTTAGTATTGGTTAAAGAACACTGAGCAAAAGTGAGACATAGCTTCTCATCTCAACTATTCCACATAGTTTCCATGATCCTTAATGTTCTCCTTTGGAAATGACATGAATTTATGCAATAAAAAGTATTTATTGGCTCAGTGGTTAAAGTGCTTGTCACAACAGTATAACATCCTGAGTTCAGATGCCTAGCACCACATAAAATGTCGGGTACAACAGCACACACGTTATACTCCCAGCATTGACAGGAAGGAGAGTTGGATCTCTAGAGCTCACTGGCCATTCAGCTTCATCAAATTTATGAGCTCTTTGTTAAGCCAGTGGGAAAAAAATATCAAGTAAGATGGAAAGTGATTAAGGAAGAAACCCACCCAAACCCTTCCTCAGGTTAAGGAAGCCAGAATTTTAAAAAAAATATTAATAATAAGGTAGGCAGTGATTGAGGAAGATAACTGGCATCCACTTCTGGCCTACACACACACACACACACACGTACATACATACATACATACATACACATACATATACATATACACACACACTTGTGACAATTGAATTATTAAATTACATTTGTACTCTGAAATCTGATTATGTGTCAGAAACAGACAAATCTTTAACCTGTCTACAAACAAACAAACAAACAAACAAACAAACAAGAGAATTACAGTGTTCACTACCTTACCAAGGGTATATTTACCATTTTCTCTTCATATTCTGGGTCCATTTCCTTTTCAGACTTGGAAGCTTTAGCAGCAAGTTTGAGTTGAAATGGAGAAGTGATTTTCTAGAATTTCAAAGGAAATAAATATCAGCCAATTGCAAAGCAAGGTTTTTAAGCTGGTCAATGTTCTCCCTTAAAGAAAGCCAAAGTAATTAAATAACTTGATAAATAAATCACTGAGGGACATACACAGAGCAATGATGAGAGCATGTTATAAAGCAGGGCTTATGATTAATCCAGTTCTGTGCACCTGAGGTCCAATAAAAAAAAAAACTGAAATATCAGAGAGATGGCATTAATTAGAATAAAAACCAAAAATAAAACACTAAGCCCTTTTGTCTATTTTTAATTAAAGCAGAAGAAATGTGCAATCATAAAATAGCAGACTTAGAAATCCTGAACAGGCCAATGCTCAACCACAACCCAAAGAATTCAAGAAATGTAAATAATAACCCTCCCAAACACTTCTTTATGTACTGGAAACCAGCCAGACTTTCAGAAGAAAAGACTCTGGCTTCTGTTCCTGAAACGACACTTTTGAAATTTGTTTTCCTAGACTAATTAAAGCATGTACATTTTTATGCAGTGTGACATGATCTCATACACTTAAAATAATCCAATAGTACAGCTTCAAACTGGTCACTTTATTTCCTCTGGAAAGAAAACTATTCTATTCATGTTACAAAAACATTTTATACAAGTGATTCGTCAGAGCTATTCTCTATTAACTGTTGGTGTTTTTAAAGCTGTAATTTAGTGAACACTAGCATCAATTAGTAACGAGAAGTTGAAAATAACTTGCCAATACATGGTTAATGTCTTACATAAAAACAAACCTATTGATTTAAATATCAGAACATACATAGAGTAAATACCCTTCTCTGGGAGAAATCAAGAGATAAAAATAACAAAACAAAAATCTATTCACTAAGATCAATACCAAGAATATTTGAATTTGAACACAGACTTTGCAGAAATTAAAGCACAAATCTTTTCTGTGAAAACAAAAGAAATGAGGTCACTTTTATCACAGCTTTTGTCAACCTGTCTCTGAAATCTTCCATAATAATTCAGCACCAGAATAGGACCTTAAACAAGAAAACAAAATACCTCCAATAATTAATTACTATCTTCCAACATTTGCTAAAAGTTTTATTTTGAGGAAATTCAAACAAAGAGTATGGAACTTGACCTTAGTCAGAGTCCTACTATGGAGCACTGATCGCATAACAACTATGTTGATTTACAGCATCTCAGGTATAGTGATCTGATCAACTGTATGAGATGTCTTGAATGTAATTCTGGATGTATTGGAATAGAAACTGAGAAAGACACTTTGAAGAACATACTTTCAACATGTCACATTTGCTGGGAGTCATGGCTCACGCTTTCAACCCAGCATTGAGGCAGAGGCAGAAAGAACTCTGAATTTGAGGCCAGCCTGGTCTACAGAGTGAGTTCTAGGAAAGTCAGAGATACACAGAGAAATCCTGTTTCAGAAAAAATAAGTCACATATACTACAAGTCTCATTTTCAAAGCAACAGAATCTTAGATATCAAAATATACATAAAGTACATGAATAAATAAATCTTTAAAAAATCACACTATCATCTTAAAAGGTTAATGAGATGGAGTTTTCAAGTTTTAAAACACTAACAATTACCTCATCATATATATATATATATATGTATATATATATATATATATATATATATGGAAATAAACTTCACTATCAGAAGATTAGATCTCAGAAAAAATTCTATTCATTACTTCTGTGCTTAAAAATCTAATCACACACTACTTGAATCCCTCATCCTGAGCAGTACTATTAAAATATATGGGTAATCACTTCATTGACACTACTATCCACAACAAATTTTTTAATTCTTTCAAGAACCAGAAGGCAAGAAACAATACTCCTGTGTAGGCTGTCACAATCAGTTGACTAATAGCTCTATCCAATTCTATTTCATTTGATAGTCCAGCTTTGCACACCCAAGGGAATGAAAGCATTACTAAATGACATAGTAACGACTACTAAAACAAGGTATTAGCATGACACCAGGAAGAGATGGCAGAACTCCATAACTGACATCCTGTTCTCTGTATTAGCATCCTTTATCCTTGGGCTGAGCATCACCGATATTTTTGTATTTTACAGAGGCTTTAAATGATCATATGCCTTTGTTATATCTATGTCCTGTATGATAGATACATTCTTTGTGATGAAGGTAGATGAACTCTTTCAAAAGTGAAAGTAAATACCCTGCTATTGAGGAGACAAGAATTATTAGAAGCAGAAATAATAAGAAGCTATTATTACTTTAAAAAAAAGTCTGAGAAATGGTTATTTAGTTGAAAGGAAACAACCTGCTTAATGTCAACAGGCTTTGTATCACTGTTAAAGTATACTAACCAATGACTACAAGGGAAGGATAAATGTGTACTTCTTACAGATTCAAGGTAATTCAAAATATACTTAATGTTTTTAAAGGATGTGTGTGTGTGTGTGTGTGTGTGTGTGTGTGTGTGTGTGTGTGTTTTCTATACATTTGTTTGGGTGTGTGCACATAGGAGTGTGAAGATTCCATGCATCAAGTATAGGGGACAAAAGAGAACATCAAGCGTCCTCCTCTTTTGCTTTCTACTTCGTCCTCTGAGGCAGTGTCTCTCCCTCAACCCAGGGCTGCCATTTTCCCACGAGACTCAGAGCCACCAAGGCCCCCCGCGCAGCAATCCTCCTCATTTTGTCATGCTCAAAATTGAGGCTGTCAGGTGTGTGCAGGCCTAGTGTGTTACCTGGTTGGTGGAACCCAAATTCTAGTTCTGATTGTGTGTCAAGGGCTCTTAACCTTGTCTCCCATCCCATCCCAAACTAAGCTTTTAAGGACAACTGAAAATTGAAAAAAAAAAAAAAAAAGATTGACCAAAATAGGAAATGTTGGAGACCCAGGAAATGCAGCTTCTAACTTGAGTGGACAAATGAGGTTCCACCAGAGCAGTATATAGAGTTCCTGAACATACAGCAATACATTTCATGTTTGTTAAATGTATTTTTTATTGATCCCCAGTCTTTTCACAATGGAAATCCAAAAACTTATACAATTTCAAAATTCAACATTGACTAGCTTGCCAAAGAAGAAGGAGAAAAATTACTTAGCACTTACATTCGCCCAGTCCAGGGAATAAAAGGCACTAGATACATTGTTGAATTTCTCAACCAATTTATACTGATACTTGATATCTGGCCCAGCTTTAATCATCAATGTTGTCTTACTGATCCAAGTATTACACACATCTTACATCCAGTGTTTTCCATGGTTTTCACTTAGTACTACAGTTGTCTTCTCTTGAGTCAACTTTGGAACAGTTAACTATGTGACTTAAGTAACTGCTGGATTTAGCACCACTCTTCCAATACAAAGCAAAGGCTGTTAATTTCCTCCCAAAGCTGTCCATTTAGTCATATAGCGTTGTACAATGATTCATACAAACCCACTTGAGATCTCTAAAGCATAATTGCAATTACCCACCACTTTTAAAATCATCATGTGTGTCGTAAACGGAAAAAAATCCACCTATAAACGATCTGTTCTGCAATTTTATTAGACATCAAAACTTCTTATGCTCCATCCTATCCTTTAATATAAATTTTGAAAGCATTGTATAGTTTTACTTGCACATTAATGTGAATTAATACCTACTTCCTGGATTTGTCTGTAATGGGTGTGACAGTGATTCCTTCTTATGTATCAGAAGTAGTTCATCCTACAGACTATGACTTTACAACATTGACAAAAAATTGCCTGTGTCAAGGAGTGAATGGTGCCCCAGTAGGCAAGGGAAGTGAAAGGCTAGAAGACCAGAGACCAGATGTGGGAGGGGCGGGGGGGGGGGGGGATCATCTGGGTGGCCTGGAGTGAAACACTATACCATCGGGGCAGGGCAGGAGAGAGTGAGGGTGCAAAGATTGGACATTTTCCTAAGACAGCAAGCATGGTTCCTCAGTGTGAGGATTATAAGGTAAACCGCGGAGAGGTTTTTTTTCTTGACATGACAACCCCTCCTCACCATGAGGCGGGGATCAAAGGAACAAGGAAGATTTTTTTTTTCTGTAATCCCAAAGACAGACATTGCCAATCAAAGCAAGCATTATCTTCCAACCATTCTTCCTCTTCCCCGTCTTGCTCCCCCTATCACCAGCACCTTGAAATTTAAATTACAAAAATAAGCCCCAGTCAAACCCCCTTCAGCGATGGTGGGACTGAAGGGCCCAGATTTCCCAGGCAGAGGCCCACGGGAAGAAGGGGGTAGGAGAATAAGCAAGGAAAGGGAGAGGCAGAGGCTTTTTCCTGCACAGCCCCATCCCCCATAGCGTTCCCCCAGTTCCGGGAAGGTGGGGGGGCCCGGGGCTAGAAGAGACTTGGGGCTCCCGATCGGACACCCCGCCACCCTGCCGCGCCCTCGCCCTGCCCCGCCCCCGCCCAGCAGGCAGCCGGCAGGAAAGGGGGAGGGGAGGGAATGCTAGCTGGTTCTGCCGCCCCGCTGCCCCCATCCCTGCAGTGATCGCGGGTACCTGTCGGCGCCAAAAGGTCAGGATTTGGGCCCCTATGAGGGGCCAGGCACAGGATGTGACCAGCACACACAGAGCGCGCGCACACACCCCTTTCCTATTTACCTCCTTCTTCTTCTCGCCCTTCTCAGTGGCCGTGGTGGCTTCCGTGGCGGCGGCAGCCGCTCCCTCCTCCTTAAAGGTGGACGGCCCGGGCTGCTCATCCTCTATGACCACGATTGTGGCTCTGGTATCCGAGGCTGCCACGGTGGCTGCCTCTGTGGCCGTGTCCGGCTCCATGGCGTTGGAGCGGGAAAGATGAGGGGGGACGAGGAAGGGGAGAAGGGAGGCTCCTGGGCGGCAACAGTGGCTGCACTGGAAAGAGCTAGATAGAGCAGGGGTAGAGAATACTAGCTTCCAACCCCTTCGCTCGCCCCCCACCTTCTTTAAATAACCCTCAACCCTGCCTGCCCCACTTCCGTCCACCCACCCTACGTCATGGCCTCCCCCCTATCACCCTCCCCCCTCCGCCCCCCCTCACCAATCGCGAGACTCCCCCTCCCCATCCAGAGCCCGGGCTGGTCCCACACGACCAACTGTTGCCTGAATGTGGGGTGAACTCAGGGGTGGAGGACGAAACCCACACAGCTCATGGCTCCTTAAAAATTCTACTTCTCCATATGCCCCCAACAGAGAGCTGAGTTCCCCCTCACAGATGTGTGCAGAAGAAATTCCCTTTCCCTCAAATCTGCTCTACCTATTCTGCACCTCTGTGCCTCAGGGTGTTCTTCCCTTCTTGCACAAAGAACTCCTCTGCTTATGAGTGCACCATAAAAGGTCTTTCTCAGTATACAGTTTTTCTTTGGAAAGCCCAGAATCCCTCTGGGGATTGCCCTTTTGCAGGCTTCTGGAAGAGTTAGATTGACAGTGTACACTCACCTTCAGAAACTCTGCTGAAAAAGAACTGAGTCACTTGATGACAAATATTCCCTTAGAAGGCAAAACCTGACTCGGGTTTTAGAAATATGTGTCTCTGGTTTTCTCAGATGGCCAGTACTCAGGAGTCCTTCTTTTGACTGCACCCCTGAATTTTAAAATTCAAAGGGGACAATGCCAAAGTCTTCCACAAAACCTAGGGCAAGTTGCGATAGGTTATCTTATATTGGTCATTGAATTAAACAGCTATGCTTTTGGTTTTTTGTTTTGTTTTTTTTTTTTTTGCTTATGATCTGTCCATATCCTTGTTATTAATCAATGATCGCTGAATGAATTTTGTGAAAGGGACAAATGTGTATACACACAACTATTAATTATTGCTTCTGTGTCCCCTCATTATTTATCAACAATGGAAAGATTGATAGCCTACCCTTTAAAGTTCAGGCATTAGAGATGACAGACAACAAGACATGTAAGAAACAGTACACCAAACAATCACAAAGCATACTGTTTCCAAAATGAAGCAACTGTTTTCCAAATTAATTGTCACATGGTTAACTTCCATCAGCATACCTTCCTAAACAACCCATCTAAAATAAAGTGTGGTTTGTGTAAATAGTGCCATAGCAGTCGGGTGACCCCAAATAATACTATTACTGGTCACCGATGCCTTAGTGTGAATGGATGTGGATGTAAGATTCTGTCCCTAAACTAGGTCTTGTTTCTCTGTCCTTCGCACTGTGTGTGTGTTTCTCTCTGTCTCTGTCTCTGTCTCTCTCTCTGTGTGTGTGTGTGTGTGTGTGTGTGTGTGTGTGTGTGTGTGTGTGTTTCTCTGTGCCTCTTTCTCTCTTTCCCTCTTACCCTTCCTGTCTCCCACCTATCTCTTTTGAGGGAGGATCTTGCTCTGTAGCTCAAGCTGACCTTTACCTTGCAGCAATTCTCCTGTCTCAACCTCTCAATCCCTAGGATTACAGGCACAAGCAACCATGCTCCATTCCTTGGTCTGATTTTAAACACAGGAAAAGAGGCAGAGAAGAAGCTAGTGAGCTAGTGACTGAATGGGTGTGCCAAAGAAATGGAAGAAGAATCTCATGATAGCATCTTCTCATTTACCTTCATTATGTGTGGATCCCTCCATCCAAGTCCACTGTTGATGTTTCTTACTGAAGTACAGACATGCACTACCCAATGGACATGGTGTGTCTCAGTATAAAAACAGCTGGTATTCCTGAAGCATCAGATTTCATTAAAGGAGAAGGGAATTAATGGACTAACTGACCGCTAAAATATGAATTTTCTATTAAAATATACAGATACACTAAGGAATGTGAATTCTTATTCCCTTTCCCACTGCCAGTACAATCTCCTCAATCAATCAATAATGTCCCTTGGTAGACAAATTACAGAAGACCTGAAAGGGGAAAGTAGGATATATACACACATACTTGTCAAACAGAGGAAGTAGAGGATTTTTCTCTTTTTTCTCTCTCTCTCTTTTCATTCAAACTGCAACTGAGAAAAAAAAATAGAATCCCCCTTTTTGCTGCCTGCAGCTTGTAGTAACAGTAGAAAGGCCCAAGAAATATTTGCTATCTTTTGCTGTGGCCCTGCTTTTAAGGTACCATATTGGTTATTGCTACCATCCAATGTTCTGGTACACCATGCATTAAAGGCACTTTGATCGGGACATTTTTTTTCTGTGTGAATATGCATTCCACATTCCAAGGGAAGAACTTGGGAATTGATTTGGGATTGAGAGATAGAATGTATTTGTACTTTGGCAATTTCTCACATATGTATAAGGTGATCCTTCCTTTTAAAGACAGTGTGGCTGAAAGTGCATTCAAGTATACAAATTTGCCTGGAAAGGTCGATGCTTAGTAAATAGACTTTGCCACGGGATTCGTGTAAATATTGGCCTTTGGCTTATGGCAACAGCTGGTGTTTACAGAGCGTGTACCCTCCTATTTGTGAATCTGCCTAGAATTCATGACCTGTAGACTTTGTTCAAGTCCCCTCACTTAGGATTCTCTGCTCTATCAGCTTCTACTCCACCCTAATGTGAACGTGTCTTCTGAAATGGTCGTTAATTGCACTGCTCCATTGGGGTTGGAGAACAAGGCAAATGTTTATAAAAATGGAAGCCATGCGAATGTAGGAATCTCCAAATGAATCTCACCTCCTGTGCTAAATGTCTATTTTGGCAGATTTGAACATTGTAGAAGTTGTGCAGTTGATACTTGTCCAGGAACTACCAGAATGCACGATCACACAGTTGCTCAACTGTTTAACTAAGTCCCTAAAGGCCACTTCAAGGGCCTGGTGTTCCTTCTCTTATCCTGTATCTGAAATTTGTCATGGGCCCCACATGGTGGCTTCAGACAACATCATTACTTTTAGAAGCTAGTACACAGAATTCTCGTCATAGTGTCTTGGTTGCAACTATGATACCAGTCTGCTTGAACCAACAGTCTTTTTCATCTATTTTTTTTTTTAATTCATGGTAGTGGCATTTTTAAAGCCATATGTCCTTGATGCTGACAATGTTAAGGAAAAGCTAATGGTCCTATTGAACAGAGATACTTCCTAATTACTTAATACTGTAAAAGGTAGTGTACAACATTCTTTTTACTATTTAAAGTTTTTCTACAGTAAATTTATTTTGTATTGCTTGACAGTTTGGTATATCTATATAATGAATTTGAGTCATGTTCACCTCCATTCTCCTGTCTTATATCCCTCATCCTACTGGAACCCTTCCTCTCAGCACGGCTCGTTTCACTTTCCCTTTTGTGTGTGACCCACTGAGTTGAATTAGAAATTTTACCCACGCATACGTAGGAGGTTATTTAGTGAAGCAAGGGTGACTTGCCAGTGGCTTACCTAACTGAAGAAAATGACACTCCCACCCCAAAAGAAGGGGCCTGGTGGACCCATCTTCCACCCATGACAAAAGTTTAATGGGCTCAGTCTTGTGCAGGTCTTGTGCATGTAGCCACAGCCTCCGTGCAATGCCTATGACATGTCCTGAAGACATCTTTCTGCTGCACAGCTCCCCATCCTTTGGCTCTTTTATCCTTTTTTTCCTCTTCTCCAATGTTCCCTGAGCCTTGGTATGCTACATTTTTACTATCTGATACTGCTTATGCTCCTAATAATTCCATCAAATAAAAATCAGCACATCTGTTTTACAGATGAGATCATGGAAATTTAAGGAGGTTAAATAATTCATCTAAGATTCCATAGCTAGCAAGTGTCATAAGCCAGATTCAAATTCCAAACTCATTCAACATCTCATTTTTTCCCATTTCATCTTTATTAAGTTCCCTATTCTTCATGGGGCTTCCTCCTTGATAATGTAAATTATATTGAGGGCTGGAGAGATGGCTCAGCAGGTAAGAGCACTAGCTGTTCTTCCAGAGGACCTGTGTTCAATTCCCAGCACCCATATGGCAGCTCACAGCTGTTTGTAACTCCAGTTGTAGGGGACCCAACACTCTCATGCAGGCAAAACACCAATGCACATAATTTTTTTTAAAAAAAATGATTTTTTCCCTAGTGTTTCC
Source organism: Peromyscus leucopus (assembly GCF_004664715.2). NCBI lineage: Eukaryota > Metazoa > Chordata > Mammalia > Rodentia > Cricetidae > Peromyscus > Peromyscus leucopus. The sequence continues at coordinate 113,206,559 of NC_051083.1, forward strand.
TCTAAATTACCCAAACAGTAATGATTCTTAGGACAGTTACTGCTGAGAGGAGAAACCCTAAGGGAAACAACTTATGTATTCAAAAAGGGATTGGAAAACAAGTGCAAAGCACATTCATAAATGGAATACTAAACAAACATTAGAATGAGTGTGTGGGGCCTGGAGAAATGGTTCAGCACTTAGGAGTACTAGCTGCTGTTCAGAGGACCCAGTTCAACTCCCAAAATCCACATGGTGACTCACAACCATCTGTAACTACAGTTCTAAGGGATCTGATGCCCCCTTCTGGTCTCCATGGGCACTGCATTCATATGGTGCACAAACTTATATGCAGGCAAAGCACTCATAAATATAAAATATAAATAAATGAATGAATGAATAAATAAATAAATAAATAAATAACATTTTTAAAAGAATGATTATGTAAATAGGTATTTGTTGACACAAAAATATGCCCTTAATATTCACTTTAATATAAAGGAAAGTCAAGAATAAAAGTTCTTATTTTAGAGGAAAAAAAAGCAAAGAAAGAATTTATGTAAATAGTGAAAAGTCCTGCTCCAAATGTTAGCAGTAGTTGCAGCAATTGCTAGGATTATGGGAGACCATTTTTTTCTATTATATTTAGGTTTTTTAACTTTATATTTTATCAGTTTTCCTTGATGAAGTTGCTTCTTTAGGTATAAAGGAATAAAGAAAATGATAAAGGATGAAAATCAAAACATTCCTCAAAGCTAGAAGTATGAGCTAGTAGAATGAGTCAAAAACTGGAAAGGATAACAAGAGTATGGTAGCATACCCCAATAATCACACTGGAGTGTGAGGCTAAAAGTTGTAGAGATTAAGGCCAATCTGGGTTACATAATGAGAACAACAGCATTTTATCCTAAAGAAACCATGGTGGGTAAAGTAGCAGAAGCAATAGAAATTATTTTACTGGTTACAGTAATGTGAGCTAGATGAGGAATTACTTTTAACTGTAACCATTTTAAGCTGTATGTGTATAAAGATTTTTCTACTTTTAGAAATTATCATGTAAAACATAGTCCAAGAAAAAACTATAACAAGTTCTTCAGGTGCTTTCTAATCCTGACATTCAATCCATCCATAATACCCTAAAACATGAAACATGATAAATTATACAAACTGGGATTATTAAATGCATAATATCATGCATGGTTAAAATTATTTCTGGCAGAATAGTAATTGGCTTTGACACTGTAGTCCAAAAGCTTGGAGTTCAAACTCTGCCCTCAGATTTGCATCTGTAAAACAGATAAGATAATATGTAAATTAAAGTGGTTAATAAAGCTGCAACATGAAAATGGATGAAAAAATATTTTTTAAAAACTTAATGAAAAACGTTTTCCATGATCTCAGTGTGTAAAATGCAGTCAGTGAATGCTAATTAACCAAAGGACAAAACTCAAGGTAACACTTCAAGCTTCAGATTGAGCCAAGGATATAAAAAAAACTGGCTGGAAGTCAGCCCTAAACAGTTGCCAAGTTAATTGAGTCTATTATCATTTTAAGGGTCAGCAATTTAGTGCAATTGCACTTTTCCAAAGGCAAGTTTCAAAGAAAGGCAGTAAATTAGGCAAAAGAGAATCAAGACACTTCCCAACTTGGACTGACACCTACCTGAAAGCAGGAAACATCTGATAAAAATATACTTTGTGTATGACAGTACAATTTACATATCAAATACTATAATGAAATGATTCACTTTTTGAAAATGGCATAGGAGTATTCAGTCCAAGAACTAACTGAACCACTACATTCGGTCCTTCGCCCTCTGCACATACCTTTGGACTTCTAGGTTGGCTCCTCCTGTTTCTCCCATTTCCCTTTTTCTATCTTATCCTAGGTGTCCAGTTTTACCAGATGTCACATGCATAACAAACAATACATGATTCAATTAGTCAGGCATCATCTCTAGTTTCTACTACTTATAACACATCGAAATACAGTTTGAGTTCAATTTACATCTTTACTTTGGATGAATGTTCTCATTGGTTGACGTGTTGCTATCTGTAATGACAAGTTACCACAACCGTTTGTTTCAGATGTCATGGTACATTTTAATGTCGGCCATTCGTTTTCTAGACATGTGGGAAACTGTGAATATCTTCAACCGTCTACCAGCATGATTCTTGCTTGTTTGAAGATCACTTCAGATCTAGTACCATTTCCCATAAATACAGTAAAATGCTATAGATTTCTCTGTAACATCATGTCCCTGCACAGAATCTTTTGAGTAATTATCCAGGCCATGCCATTTGTCCCAGGGAATATTCACATTCATATCCTCAAATGACAATGACTACACAGATGATGGATTCATTCTCTTTATTATTGAAAAAACATATAAAACTTGGGAATTACAGCTTCTGGGACACAGAATCCAAACTCAGAGCCTAGGAGCAGCAAAGAGAAAGAGCTATGCATATAACATTTTCAGGGCTCCTTTACACTATGTATCAGTTACTTTTTCTGTTGTTGGGATAAAATATGACAACCAAGGTAACTTTTAGAAGGAAGATTTTTAATTTGGCTTATAGTTCTAGAGTGATAAGAGTCCATCATGGTGGGGAGGCATGGCAGCAAGTGTCAGACTCGGTAGCTGGAAAGGGAAGCTAAGAGCTCTTATCTTTAAACCCAAGCACAAAGCAAAGAAAGTAAATTGGAAATGCTATGAGAATGAAAATATCAAAGCCTCCCCCCTCCCCACAGTGACACACTTTCTCCAGCAAGGCCATGCCTCCCAAACCATCCCAAACAGTGCCACCAACTGGGAATCAAATGTTCAAATACCTGAGCCTATGTGGGAAATTTCTCATTCAAACCACCACATTCCACTCCTAGGCTCCCATAGACTTATGGCTATATCACAATGCAAAATGTACTCAGACTAACTTGAAAAGTGGCCATAGCCTTTCTCAGTCTAAACATTGTTTAAAGGTCCAAAATCTCTTCTGAGACTAAAGGCAAACTCTTAATTGTAACACCCTGTAAAATCCTCAAAAGCAAATTACATACTTCCAAAATGTCTTAGTACTTGTTTATTGCTGTGAAGAGACACCATAACCATGGCAACTCTTACAAAGGAAAACATTTAATTGGGGTGGCTTATAGTTCAGAGATTTAGTCCATTGTCATTGTTGTGGCAAACATGGAAGCATGCAGGCAGACGTACTGGAGAAGTAACTGAGAGTTCTACATCTGTATCAGTAGATAACAGAAAGAGAAAGAGAGAGAACGACACTGGGCCTGGGTTGAGCATTTGAAACCTCAAGCCCACCCCCAGTGACACACTTCCTCTAACGAGGCCACACCTACTCCAACAAGGCCATACCTCCTAATAGTGCCACTCCCTAGTGACCAAGCATTCAAATCTATAAGTCTATGGGGGCCATTTCTATTCAAACCACACACAACATATGATGGTACAGAATATGTATCACCATTCCCAAAGAGAAGATTGGGAATATAGTGAAGAAATTCTGGACCAAAACAATACCAGAACCTATCAGGGCAAACAGCAAATCCTGTAGCCTCATATCCATTGTCAAAAAGACTTAGATGGCTCCAGCACTCATCTCTCTCTCTCTCTCTCTCTCTCTCTCTCTCTCTCTCTCTCTCTCTCTCTCTCTCTCTCTTGAGATGGCTTCACTCTCAGCATTTCTGTAATCTTGGGATCTCTACTGCAACCTAGGCTTCACTTTAACAGCTTCACCCAATGGTCTCCTGCAGTCTCAGAGCCTCAACACAGGGACCACCCTGCTACACACAGTCTGGCCTCAGTGGCCCTTTGAAAACCAAGAAAGAAGAATCCATGAGCCCACTACTCTTGCATCCTCCATCCCTCTAAAGTTAGCATCAGATAAACACTGCCAAGTTTGGCTGCCATCTTAGAATGGACTATGGCCTTTTTGAATCACAAGAGCAATAGCCTCTTTATTCAGTTGCTTTCTAGGAGCAAAAACTCTTTAGGCAGTTTTTTCACAAAGTGGAAGCTTAGCTGGGTGAGGTGTTACTCTGAGGGCACCCATCTCTTTGTTCCAGTATACAGCAGGAAGCTTCTTCTTAATGGTGCTAATACTAACAATTACAGTCTCTCTTCAATCACATGCCTTGAGTGGAATATTAAGTTTCTTGGTGTTGTTTTTCTCTCTACATATGCATTTCGTATTTTCCTCTGCCCTGCTTGCTCGTTTTCATTGTATACCTACATAAGCGTTATCAGTAACAACCAGGCCACAGATTTAACATTAGGGTGCCTTGAAATTTTCTCTACCAACAAAATTAGTGTTACTTTTTAATATAGCCTTAAGAAACTTCTTAGAGCAGGAAGGCAACCAGATTCTTTGCCAAAATCCTACAGGAATGGTCTCTAGCTCTGATTCAAAATTCAAGCATTCTTTTAGGCAAAAGTTCCATTTACTCCCACATTCCTCCAATAGTCAACACGGTTAGATTCTTCTCCGCAGCAGCCCATTAAATAAATATCCTTTTAAACTACGCATGGAAGGTGGCCAAAACAAAAAAATAAGTCTTCTCCAAATAAGTGGGTTTCTTCATGCTTGCAAATCAGCATCACCTGAAGGAATTATTTAAAAAATAAAAAAAAAAGATAAACAGTCAGGTGTGGCAGCACACAACTGTAATCCCAGCACTTGAGAGGTAGAAGATTGTGAGTTGAAAGTTCCAGGACGACCTGGTCTACACAGCAAGATCCTGTTTAAACAAACAAACAAAGGACAAATGATCAAGTCAAGAGTGGCCTTTGACCTTTGATCAGGGTTTGCAGACCCTGCCTGAACAATATCCATTTAGGATTTAAGGAAGGCAAAGCAAGCACAACTGGAAGAACAAAGACATAACAAAGCAAAAGTCATGTAAGGTGTTTAACCTCTACAGTCACTGGGAGAAAGGCAAACTAAAAATATAATATAGACCTGCTATACAGCAACTAGAATGGCTGAAATCCTTCAAAACTAACAATAATCGAAAAGGATGAAGAGCAGGGCAGCAGCTACTTTAGAAACCAGTCTAGCATTACATTATGTTACTAGAGTCGAAGACATATATTGTGGTAGAGACAGATTTGTCACCTAGATTCTCCTTCAAGGAAGTGCATTCTGTTCAGATTTGGAAAGCAAAGTAAATGGATAGCCTTCAATTAATAGATTCCTGGGTCTGTCTCAGCTGCAGAGAGATTATTGGGCCAAGGTCTTGCACATCTAAGGTGAATAAGGAAGGAAGGGATGAAAAAGATCATTTCAGCCACACAGAAAATATACCAGTGGGCTTTACTTGTTCCAAAGATTGGTTCAAGTTTCATTCTTATATTGCTTTTCATCTCGCCTTCCCAAACCTTCTTCTTCTTCTTCTTCTTCTTCTTCTTCTTCTTCTTCTTCTTCTTCTTCTTCTTCTTCTTCTTCTTCTTCTTCTTCTTCTTCTTTTCCTTCTTCTTCTTCTCTCTTTCACAGGTATTGATCTCTAACAAAAATGTTGCACATAATACACCATCTATGCATCTTTGTTTCTTATTGACCACTAAATCCACTAGGATAATATACCCTAGAAAAATCATTTATCATATCTATGTGCATCAGAAAAAAATAACTATGCAAGAATATTCTTAACAGCATTGGCTTGAAAAAGACAGCCACAAGACACCATTTAATGTCTTTCATCAGAGAGAATGAATTGTGATATAGTCACTATACAATACAATATCCTGTACATCAATGAAAATGTACAACATCTATATACATCAACCTTCATGACATAATATTAGATGAATTAACAAAATATAAAGTATATACTGTATAATCCCAAACAGGCAAATATATTCATATGAATACGGTATCACATATTCATATGTTATAAAGTAAAAATTAAAACAAGGAAAAGATTATCACAAAAATCAAGACAGTGGCTTATGTAAAGCGGTGATATGAAAATTGTTGGTATGCTGGGCATCAAGTCTGCAGCCCTGAATATGCTAAGGAAGCCTGTCACCATTAAGCTACTCTCATAGCCCAATCTTCAGATTTTTTTCAACATACAGTATGGCACAAACTTTGACAAATGAAAATAAACAGAAATTTCTATACTTCAGAGAATTCTGTCTCAGCAACTGGCCCAGATTTAATCCTGGGTTGCGGGGGGCATGATAAGAGAGAGATGCTTACTCTAGAGGTATTGTCCCAAGTGCTAACTGTGTTCAATGTCCTGTTTCTACCAGGTAGAATTTACATGGGCATTTAATTTATAATTATTGTTAGTTGTGCTTGTCTATTTTATGAACATTAAAAGAAGGAAAAAGCCATAGAAAAATATAAACAGAAATCCTACAAGCATTTACTTTAAAAAAGTGTGACTATAAAGTCCTGAGAAAATGGTGAGTGGAGATAAGAATGAATAGAGGCCATCATGTGCTCCTTCGTTCTGCGACAATATGATACAAAACAGACCTTGAAGAGTTCCAAGAAGTTCTATAAAAGGTACAAAGAGGCACTGTTGATCAGAAGAGGGAGCATTCCTTTCCAGCTGAGCAGTAACGGGAGAAGAGCTTCAAAGAGGAAGGCCCTAAGGTAAGCATTGAAGAATTGAGGGTTCCATGGGGTAAAATAACAGAGGAGATGGAGAATAGATAAAGCTAAATTAATACTGACATTGAAGTAAGGAGTATGTGCTCAAGAAATGAGACAGCATTTTGCCATTTGTTTTGATGTTTAACCCCCAAAGGAAAATTCTAAGTCATTCATCTTTTTCTGTAAGGAACGTTTAACAGATCTCTATGAAAATACTGTATGTTTTATAGATGCCAGTGAAAGTGCTATTGTGTGGGGTACTTAGTCCTGAGTATACTTCCATAGCAAGAGAGACTAAATTCTGGACTTCACACTGCCTGTATCTGGACATGATTTCTTCCTGGAGGCACCATTCTTCCTGAGAGCAATGATTAGGTTAACCATTTAAAACTCAGTCGATTCATTATTTGGGGACTCTTTCAGTCATTTCCTACTTAGACTCAATCAAATTTAGGATTTATTCTCCTTCCTTCAGGACAATCATATTGATTTTGAACTCCAGAGTTTATAAAAAATAAGACTGAAATATCATTTGGAGGGGAGGGGATGAGCCCATTTCTTGGGTTCTGGCTGTCGTTTTCACAGGCCTTCCCAGAGGTGTACAGTTATCCCCACATACTGCCATCCATTGAGGGAGCCATCTTTCTACTAGGCCTCTAAGGGCAGGGCCTCTCCTCCCCAACACAGTTTCATCTCATCATTCCCACAAGACCTCCACTCCTAATTTCTCTTCTCTTCCCATTCATGTTCTTATCACTTCCTTGGCTTTTGCTTGTTGGAGTGAAAGAAATAGAAGTGAGGGATGTAACATGTATTTATCAGCCGGAATTCTTCCCAAATCTGTTTCTTAAACCCTGGACTGAGACTTAAAATGGAGGCCAAGAATACATTGTTCTCTCCCTCCATGACACCTACATTGGATGTGAGACCAGTCTCATACCATACTGCCTGCATCAAGAAGTCATGAGGGTGAGGGTAGGTGCACTCAGGCAGTCTTCATAGATCATCTTACTGTATTCATCACAGTGTTGATTAAATATTACTTGACCTTGCAGCCTTCACAAACAGAAACTGCTTTCAAAATATAGTGTTTTGTGATAACAAAACAGAAGGTAGGACTGACCTGGGAAAAGAAGAGAATCAGCTAGTGATGACATAAGGGAGGGGAGCCAGGTAAGAGAGTAACTAAGAACCAAGTATGATGACACATAGGCGTGAAAATGCCACGATGAAACCCATTACTTTGCATACTAACACTAAAAACTAATAATAAAACATCTGATGTTTATAACTCATAACTAATGCCCCTCAGTGGTGACTTTGCATGGTATATGATCTTATACACTTTAGGTTTGTGGGTACTTCCCCAGTCACTGGGTTAAATTCCTGGCTCAAGTATCTAATGTACTATTACTAAAGGATAAAAATATAATAGTAATAGATGAATAAAATGTCTCCCCCTAAAAAAAATCTACCTAGAATTATTTAATTCTGTGGTTTAAAAAAATACCAACTTGCTCACTTTGATAAATTTTTTTGTTTGTACATGAAATTAGAGATCTTAACTTTACAAAAGTGGATGATTTTATTACCAATAAATGAGGTACCAATTTGGAATGTAGCCATAACTCTGTTTTTTCCTTAGGCTTTTTCAAAGTACTCAAGAAAATTTAATATGCAATCTAAGAATTTTGATCAGCTTATGGATTTGATGAGTATCATCTTGACAAATTGCAGAAGCCTTTATTGATTTTATGTTCTGTATTTCAACATCACAATCTCTCATATTCTTTGGAAAGATATTGAGTATTTTAAAATCACTTTTAAAATTTAACCTTCTATAAAGGTCAAAACCAAGATGGAAAGTTAGCAGTGTTCAAGAGGATAAACAAAGACTGGCACCATCATCCTATCTTGTTGAGTCAAACTACTGCGCATGTTCAATTCCAAAGGCATGATGGCTACAACATAAAGTCTGTAAAGAGGAACCTTAAGCAATAACCCTGAAAAGACATATTCAGGGACTGTGGATGAAGCTCAGTGGTACAACACTGACCTAGCATGTGCAAGATTCAAGGTTCTTCCTTATATAACTGAAGAAAAAATACATTCAGAGCCAGGTGTGGTGATGCACATTTGTAATCCTAGCAAGTGTTGTTGTTGTGAATTTGAGGGAGGAGGGTTATGATTTTGAGACCAGCCTGCTCTATATAGTGAGTTTGAAGAGAGCCTGACCTGTAGAATGAGAGATCCTGTCTCAAAAACAAAACAAAAGTCAGGGCCAAGGAGGTGGCTTAAAGTGTAAAGGCATCTACTGGCAAGCTTGACAACCTAAATTCAATTCCTGGAACCCACATGCTGGAAGGAAAGAAGGCCTTCCTGCAAATTGTCCTCTGCTCACCACTCATGTCACACAGGCACACACACACACATAGACACACACACACACACACAGACACACACACACACACACACACAAATACAATTTTAAAAAAAATAAAGAAAAAATGTAACCAACCAACAAACAAAAATGCAACATAAACAGATCCTTGGATTCTAGAAAGACAAGTTGATTCCATATTGTTTCAGTTGGATCTCTCTAGCTTCCAGGAGAAGGAGGAGACAAGTGGGTCTGGATAACGCCTGACTTTGGGATTCATTATGTGGGAAAGAAAGGCCAAAGACGAGAACTGTGCATGCAGAAAATGGAGAACTTAGCCAGGAAAGGAGGAAATACGAAATGGGAGGTGAGGCTTAGTGAGAAAGGAGAGTCTGGAGGGCATTATGTTCGAAAGAGAGCTAGTTGTGTCTGCTTGCTGGGCCTCTCACCGTTTCTCTAGAGTATATGTGACCCCAGGTAACAAACCTTTCTCGGTGCAAATTCTACCCAGAAGGAAAATATATGTAAACAAACTCGAAATGCCTAACTAGAAATACATCACAGAAATGTAAAACAGAAATATGTAAATAAGAATGAGCTCTTCGTGCAGCGCTGTGTGGAAAGCAATACCAGTAGTTGGACTTCTGTGTGTGAAAAGCAAGGCTTTTCAACTAGTGGTAATTTAAAAATCAATGAATCATTTATGCCTCGGTTCTGCCTGCCTTCCAGCCTCTGGCTGCTGACTCACCTACGTGCAATCTTTCCTCCTGGCCTCATCTGTGTCAGGCAGACCTGTTTCTGCCTTCACAGACCCTAAGTACTCTCACTTGTGGAAGCTCTAGCCAGCATCAAATTAAACATATTAAAATGCATCTCCTCCTACATTAAACATTTATATTTTACTATAAATTTTTGAAAGGACTTTTGCAATTTTGCTTTTGAAATTGTCTGTGCATAACTAATTTAATTTATGATGGCTGTGATTTCTCCATAATAATTAAGCCGACTTGGGAAGCAGGGAGATCCAACCTAAAAACAAGTTCAGATATCATGGGCTTCCGGGCTAGGAGCACAGATTAGACACTCTGGGGGAGAGATTAAACTAGTACACGGAAGCCCAAACAGAGCAAGAACAAAATATAATGAGCTTTGGATAAAAATAACAATTGGTGTACTTGATAGAACATACTATATTGTTACATTGTAACTACTCGAGTATAAATTATTTCATTTTTGTTTACTGCTTTCATTTCGTATTTTATAGCCTTAAGATTTCAATTTTCTTTTTTCAGTATGAGGGACGAAATCCTGGGTGTCTCACATGCTAGCCAAGAGCTCTGCCTAAGATCTCAAGTTTTCATTTTGTCTCTGAAAATCCCGTGCATTCTAATTGACACTGTGTGATAGATCAAAGATACACACTGAGAAGTCAGTCACACTGGGATGCTGGTGAGATTTGTGTTTCCTTAAAGCTAAAAAATACATTTGCTTGAACTTTGTTCCATGACCATTTAACTCCTTATGGGACTCTCACACCTTCCTAGGCAAGCACTCCACCGCTAAGCTCTATCCCCGGCCCCTGAATGTCTTTTCTATGCAGCTATCATTACCTTTATGGATGATTTAGCTTTTAGAGTCCTTACATCAACATCTGTGCAATCCCTTAATGTTTTATCCAACCAAGAGTTACCTCAAAATCCACTGTCTGCTAGGCACTATGTTAAGGTTCAGAGGAGTCTATAAACTGGGAAGAAAGAGGATCTTGCCTTTTCTCCAAAGTTGATTCCTCCACCTCCAGCTTGGATCCTCGTCCTTCCCAATTACTGAGGGAATTTGCATGCGATCTTGCAGCCTACTCAATCTACCATGTGCTGCCTCCTTTCCATTGGCTTTAAAGTGCCCTTGGGCGCTGTCAAAAGCCTATTTTACAGTTCTAGTTACATTAATTTCTTTTCTCCTTTTTATTTTCAAAGTTCTTCAATTTGTGGTCTCTTGTCTCCACTTTCTAAAGACAGAGCTCCCTCCTTGCATTCTCTGTAATCTTGTTTCTATCCTCACCTCTAATTGAAACCACACATTTGGTGTTCACTAGTGAACTCCTTGCAACATTCAAAGAAAGCCTCATGGCCTTCATTTTCCTTGGCTTAATTTTAGCACCTGGAATTGTTCACCCTCTCCTACAGATTGTTCCCTTTTCATTTTCATTGATTGCAAATGATTGCCAATACAGGAAAATGCGAACAATAGAACAAATATACACACCCACCACATAGTTTTAACTAATCTTGCAGCAGCAACTTTCATTTTGTGTTTTAAGAAATAAATATTAAAAACTGAGTATGAGAGCATATACCTGTGATCCCAGTACTTGAGAGGAGGCAAGATCATCACAAGTTCAAGGACAGCATGCTTTACATAGTATGTTCCAAACCAGCCAGAGCTACGCATGCCCTGTCTTAAAAGAAAGAAAGAAAGAAAGAAAGAAAGAAAGAAAGAAAGAAAGAAAGAAAGAAAGAAAGAAAGAAAGAAAGAAAGAAAGAAAGAAAGAAAGAAAGAAAGAAAGAAAGGGAAAGGAAAGAAAAGAAAAGAAAAGAAAAGAAAAAGATAATAACATTCACACTTGTCCCATGATCCTCTTCAGAGCTCTTCCTCCCTTATAATTTTGTGGTCATGCCCCTTTGTGACTTACACATTATGCTTTTGCAATTTTCAGGCTTTGCATAAATATTATATGACACATATTTTGCTTAACTTCATAGTTCTGAAATTTAATTCTGTTACTACTTAAAGCTCAAATTCATTCATTTTAATTTCAAATAGTAGTATTACCTTCACGAAAACAATAATTTAGCCATTCACCTTCCAACAGGCATTTGATTTGCTTCCATCTGTTACAAAGAATGGAAAATAAATTATTCATTTATTTCTTTGTTCAGAAAGTTTAGTTTTGCCAGTGTCTGTACCTAGAAATTAATCTCTGGGTTTGAGGGTGTGTCTTAGTTAGGGTTTCTTCTATTGCTGTGAAGAGACACCATGACCATGGCAACTCTTATAAGGAAAACATTTAATTGAGGGGGCTGGCTTACAGTTTTAGAGGTTCAGTCCATTATCATCATGGCGAGGAGCATGGTAACAGGCAGGCAGACATAGTGCTGGAGGAATAGCTGAGAGTTCTACATCTTGAAGACCACAAGAAGTCAACTGAGACACTAGGTGTTATCCTGCACTTGGGAAACCTCAAAGCCCACCCCCACAGTGACATGCTTCCTCCAACAAGGCCATACCCACTCCAACAAAGCCACACCTCCTTAAGAGTGTCATTCCCTATGAAATTAGGGGGACCAATTACAATCAAACTACCACAGGGTGTGTTCTCGTTTTTATTAGATATTGTCAATTGTTCTTTACCAACTTAGAAATCTAGTATAAATTCCGTCCAAGTTCTCTGTGTTCTACATTCTCAAAGACACTTGGTGCTGCATCCGAGGGAATGCAGTAAAGAAATTGCCAACAGGACAGCTTCATGAGGGGGAAGGTTTTTATTGTGAGGAAAACAAAGAAAATATCCAGAGGCATCTGGAAGAGTCCAGCGCAGAGAGAAAAGAAAGCAGACTGGACTGGCCAGGGCTAAGGAAGCAGGAGAGGTAGGGCACAGTGAGAGAGCGGGAGAGAGCAGAGAATAAGAGAGCAGCAAGAGACCGTGGGGGTAGACAAACCGTGCAGATTGTGAGGTAGCTGGAGGGAGGGATTCATTTGGGGGGTGGAAAACAACGTTTCACAAGTTTCTGAGGAATGCTGGCTTTTATCTAACCACCAGAAATCCTTCTATAGTCCAGCTTGAGATTATTCCTAGACATATGGCGGGCCTGAGACCAAACAGATGCTACCCAACTTTTCAGTGTTTTGTCAAACAAATGATTGTGAAGCATTATTTCATGGTTTTATAGTTTAGTTTCCCTGAATAGTAATAAAGTTGTGCATCCTTTTATATTTTATCAGTCACTAAAGTAAACTTGACAAGTAATTATTTCATTCATATATATATTCATATATTTTGTCATTTTCTACTAGATGGTGTGTGTGTGCATGCATGCATGTGTGCGTGTTTGCATGTGTACGTGTATGTGTGTGAGCATGTATATTGTTAGGTAATAAACCCAGAGCCTGGCACGTGGTAAACAAGCATTTTACCACTAAGATGAGTTCCATCTCCTTGTTTCCCTTGGAATAAGCTCTCATTATATAACTTCAACTAGCCTTAAACTTGTTGTGTTACCCAGGCTAGCCTCAGATTCACAATCCACCTGCTTCAGCTGCTGAGTACTGAGTATCAGGCACATATCATCATGCCTCACTCTATTGTCTTAAAGTATATACATTGTGAAAAATAGTGTAACTAAAGGTGCCATTCTCATTCTATTTTAAGATAATAATTTTGGTGCTGGGGGTTGCAGTGACTTGTGCATGCTAAATATATGTGCTACCACTGACCCATAGCTCCCTCACCCCTACTCTCCCACTTTCTTCTGAAAGTTGCAAAGTTTTGCTTTTCACTGTTTGATTTTTAATCTACTGATCTTAGTCTGTTCTCCGCTGCAGTGATAAAACACTGACCAAAACCAATTTGAGGAGGGAAGGGGCTTATTTCATCTTACAGGTTAGAATCAACCATCAACAGAAGCTAGAGCAGGAATCATAGAGGAATACTGCCTACTGGCTCATTTCCCTTGGCTTGCTTAGCTCTCTTTTGTATACAGCATAGGCCTATCTGCTCAGTGGACTGGACTCTGCCACATCAATCAGAAATCATAACAATGACTCCATAGGCCAATCTAATAAAAGGCAATTCCCAGCTGAGATTCCTTCCTCCTAGGTATGTCTAATTGTGCTGAGCTTACAAAACCTACAGCATTCCACCCTTTGTCAATTTTGATACCTAAACAATTTTAAACCATTCTTTTTTTTTATTTCTTTTCTCTGGGATCTCATGTTAATCTCAATACAACTTTTTAAAAGTTTCAGTCTTAGCCGAGCAGTGGTGGTGCACGTCTTTAATCCCAGCACTCGGGAGGCAGAGGCAGGTGGATCTCTGTGAGTTCAAGGCCAGCCTGGTGTACAGAGTGAGTTCCAGGATAGCCAGGACTGTTACACAGAGAAACCTGGTCTTGAAAAACAAAAACAAAAGTTTCAGTCTTTTAAAAATACCAATTATTTTACGAGCCTACGTTCTTTTTAAAGATCTAATGTCTCTTAACTATAGGCTCTTATAAAATTGAAAACAAGTTACATATCTATGTATGCCAGAGAGAAGAATCTGGACACAGTTAAAGTCAGGTCAAGGAAAAGCAAACGCCTAACACTGTGAAAAGCTTAATGTCAGCTATCTGGGACTCACTTGTGATCCTCGGGGCTCTAACGTGCTTGGTTAACCTGGCCTCCCAGCTCCGCTCTCCGGAGCATGCACAGCTTGTCTGGTGGGCTCAGGCTGTCTCCTAACTATAATACCTCCTGAAATCAATTTTTTTTTGTTTTTTCGAGACAGGGTTTCTCTGTGTAGCTTTGCGCCTTTCCTGGAGCTCACTTGGTAGCCCAGGCTGGCCTCGAACTCACAGAGATCCGCCTGCCTCTGTCTCCCAAGTGCTGGGATTAAAGGCGTGTGCCACCAACGCCCGGCTCGATTTTTTTTTTTCATCCATGGTGTGAGGAAAGGGTCTAATTTTATAATTTTCCACGTGGAAAAAAATCAATATCCCTAGTGGTATTTAGTGAAGAATCTATTCTTTCTTCACTGCTATGAAATGGCATATATACTGAGTATCAATCTTCTATTCGTGTATGCGTCTATTTGAGAGCTGTATATTCTGTTCCATTGGTCTGTGTTCATACTATAGTCCTAACTAGCATAGCTTTAAAGTAAGTCTTGATATCTAGTCAAATATAGACTCTGGAGTAAATGAATAACACAACTGCAGTGGTAGTACTTTTTGGTGACTATCAACAGACTGGAAAAATTAAAGGAGAGATTGAAACGAACAGAATTTCTTTGGTGGTGGTGGGTCAGGGGAGATTCAGTACCCCAGATCGGATATCACAAAAGCTTATAGGGCTGTGTGAAAGGAGAGAAAACAAGGAATTGAAAAAGTCATTCCAAAGAAAATATAAATAAGGTTTATTTGGATAAAAAGACCAGGAGAGAGGAAGAAAGCATGTAGCTTTGAGTTTTCAGGGCTAATGGCTGAGTGAAATGATGAGCTAGTTTGTCAGTGAGTAGTATTTTCCCAATATTAAGTAAGAGGCCTAGACTAGGCCGGTGTGCTTGAAGTTCACATACTTAGAAGTCACCTGAGGAGCACGAAATGCAGGGATAGGGGTGGGCCAGAGGGCTGAACTATGGATAATTTCCCAATTTAGGGGATGGAAGAAAAATACAGAAAAAGAAAAAACCTTAGAGGATGACCAACAGAAGGTTTCATAACCTTAAGGATTTTTTTTTTTTTTCAGCATGCTGTGGCTCCCATCAGCCCAGCTCATCTGGTATGACTGTTTCTTTTCTCTGACAGTCTTCAAAGTCCTCTGAACCCTTCTGGTGTGTTGCAGATAAGCATTCTGAAGCCCGCCTTCTGCTGGCCCAGCTATGGAGTCCTGAAGTCCTTCGGGTGTCTGACTGCAGTTCCCCAGGTTGGTCGCAGGGGGCGAAATCTGCGGCGGCCTGGCAGGCAGGCGGGGGCGGGAGGCGCCGCTCTCTCTCGGGTCAGACTCTCTCTTCCCAGCTCCCCAGCTCCCCGGCTGGCTCCCAGGCTCCCGGGCTCCCGGGCGCCCAGGCTTGCAGCGCCCGGTGGCGCCGGAGCCCTTTCTGTCCGCCTAGCCGAGGCGGGTGGGCGGCAGGCCGCAGGAGGCGGTGTCGTGGAATCCGCCGGCAGTCCGCAACCCCGCAGAGCCTGGAGGCCGCCCTGATGGAGCCACAGCTCCCGATCGGAGCTCAGCCCCTGGCAGTATCCGTCTGAGAAAAGGGGGAAGGGGAAGGGAGGCCACACGGGTGGGGGCGCGGGCCGGGGTGCCGCACGTCCCGGGGCGAGCGGAGCAGGGGAATGGGGTCGGCTCGGGAGGGGACACTGGGGAAACCAAGGAGGGCGGCTGGTATGCGCCCGGCCCCGTGTCACCCCTCCTTGGCTGAGTTTGCAAAAAAAAAAAAAAAAAATAGAGAGAGAGAAAGAGAGAGACCCTTGACCAGTGCCTGCATGTGGTGGAGGGTTTGGAGATGAAGGGTCCCTTCCGGGAGCCCTGCGCCCTGACCCTAGCCCAGAGGAACGGGCAATATGAGTAAGTAACCACCTGACTCCCACGGAGGAGAGAGCTTTCTTCCATAAGCTTCCTTGAGTCCAAAACCACAAGGAGCCACCCACCTTGGCCAAGCGGGCAACAGGTTCACAGCCAGGTGTGAAGAGTGAGCTCTTCCTGAGCAGATGCCTCCCATCACCAACTTCTAAGCTGCTAGATAACTCCAGGCCCTGTGGCTCAGTGGAAGGGCGCAATGCACAGGGAAGCAGGAAGACTGGGTTCTTAGTTCCTACACCCTGTAACTGACATGTGTTGTGTAACCAAGTTAATAAGGCTTTCTGAGCCTTGGTTTCTTTCCTCTTAAGTTGAATAAAAGCATAAACTGACTTGTGGCTTTTGGAGGTATGACTGGGGGATCATAAATGAAAAAGTGGCTTACAAAGTAAAAGTGCTATGGAAATGCTGTATTGTTAATGTTCCAGACTTGTCTTTTCTTCATTCGACTGGCCCTTCCAGTTCCTGGATCCTCTTTTTCCATTTGCTTGAAGGCATATTCATTAATTCACTAATGTGTTGGCGTAGGGCAGCAGCTGTCTCACTGGACTGGACTGTTGGAAAGAAAAGCTAATGGAAATATATAGAAATAAAGCAACATTTGACATTTTATCAGTGCATGTCACCTCCTTGGATGATAGGAGCTCAGTAAATACTGTTGACTGATTGAGCAAAAGATTATATTGATAAGCTGTCGAACAGCTGCTAACCTTGCCCCCTTGCTACTAATGACTCATCTTAAGTTTCCATGGTTACCATTATATATCACAACACCCTGTCACTGTATATGTACAAGCTACTTCCCTTGGTTCACTGGTTTCTGGGTATCGGTTTTCCTCCCCATTTAACAATTGTTGATCACGTAAATCCTACCATCTCTTAACATTGGATTCTGCATGAAAAACTGTCTCGGGCCCTATGTTTAAATCCTCTGCCTCAAGCTGTCTAATTCACACAGAAAAAAAGTATCACTATCCTGGCCTGAACTTACCTGAGCCTATGGGTGCCATTGTTACACCACATGTAACTATGGGTGCTGATTGTCAACTAGATCTGCAAAGTAGCTATTTCCTAGATCCTACTTGCTTGGTTGTATTGATATGAAACATTCATGCTATTTTCCCTAGACTTTATAAAATCCAAGAAGACTAGTTTTATTAAACTACATTCAATGGAGCAGGGAATTGAAAGATGCAATTCCACTACCATGTCGAGAGGTGGAAATGGTGTGTAGAAGTGTAACCAGTA
Organism: Peromyscus leucopus; assembly: GCF_004664715.2. Taxonomy (NCBI): domain Eukaryota; kingdom Metazoa; phylum Chordata; class Mammalia; order Rodentia; family Cricetidae; genus Peromyscus; species Peromyscus leucopus. The sequence continues at coordinate 113,224,121 of NC_051083.1, forward strand.
GTGCACAAACCAGTAGATTCTATGTATCTTGGTTTCCTCTTCTATATAAAAAAAAATTATAATGAGTGGAATAGCTACATTGTTGAAATAAGCACAGCACAGGAATTGGTCGCCCCTGTTTAGTGGGTTTAAAACTCTAGTAAGGGAGCCAGCAACAGGTCTGGGGATAAGTAATTTGTTCTGTCTAGTCTCTTGTACTAGAAGAACTTTTAAACTTGGCAAGGGGAGCACTCTTGACTATTTCCCCACAGAGAAATCAAATCCTTGTGCTCTGAGTCTATATAAATGATAAGGGTGTAGCAGCAGCTACTGTGTGATGGCTTGATGATGGCTCTAAGCACTTATCATGCCTCTTTACAGATATAGAAATTGAGATTAAGTTAAGCATTGAGTTACAACATTGCATAGCTAAGATCTAAACCTATGCAGTATAATTCAGAATTCCACTGAGAAATTTCGTATTTTGTTTTGTTTTGTAGACAGGATTTCTCGGTGTAGCTCTGGCTGTCCTGGAGCTCACTCTGTAGACCAGGCTGGCCTCAAACTCAGAGAACTGCCTGCTTCTGCCTCCAGAGTGCTGGGATTAAAGATGCAGCCGGGAAATTTCTTTTGAAAACATTCACTGGAGGCACCTAAAACTGTAATACCATCTATAAGCCTCAAAAGTTTTTCTTCCCTTAATGTCTTCTTTGACCTAGATGTCTAGAAGTTTTTACTTTTGGCCTTTTTGTCTTAGAACTTGAAGCCTATCTCCATATTTTGCTCTGTGGTTCTGAATATAGAAGGGCTTCGCTTGAGAGACCAAAATGAAAAATAAAAATATGGAGGTTTGGGAGAAAATCAGATGTTACAATTACTTATTTCTGGCCGGGCAGTGGTGGTGGTGCATGCCTTTAATCCCAGCACTTGGGAGGCAGAGCCAGGCGGATCTCTGTGAGTTCAAGGCCAGCCTGGTCTACAGAGTGAGATCCAGGATAGGCACCAAAACTACACAGAGAAACCTTGTCTCGGGGAGAAAAAAAAACAACTTATTTCTTCAGAGAGTTTCATTTAAAAGTTTACCTCTGCTTATAGTCTAATTAAAGTTGTTCACTTTTTCAACCAGTAGTCATTGAGTATCTGTAGACTGTAGACAAAACTGAATAGGTTCTTTGCTCTCAAGGAGCTCCATTCAATGAGGGGAAATATAAATAACTGCTGTTTAAGTGTTCTATTGGAGAGCCAGGCTAAGGGGTTCTGCTTGGAAGTATTTGGAAAAGGCTTCACAGAGGAGGTCATATTTCAACTGGGGCTCAAGAAGAAAAGAGGTATTCTTGAAAAAAAAAAAACTGAAGAGTACTTGATGTGGAAGAGCCAGTTGATGTTTAGAATGGCCGTTTACCAATTAGGTTATACCTTGATTCTGTACCACTAAGAAGAAGTTAAAAAAAAAAAAACATGGTGGTATTCATCTGTAATCCCTGTACTCTGGAGTCTGGGCAGGAAGATAATGAGATTGAGATCAGCCTGAGCTATATACTGAGTTATAGGCCAGCCAGAACTACAGTAGTGAAATCCTGTCTCAACAATGTAAGGAGTGAGTATATGTGAATTTAGAAGTCTTGCACTTCATACTTGCGGGTCAGATTCATTTGTGTTTTCATAAAAATACCAGCCTGAAGTTAGAAACCAGAGGACATACACAAAGGGTGTGAAAACAACCCACTTATGGTTTTGGCTACCTTTTTGGTTGCTAGTGTATTTTGACAGTTCCAGGAATGACTGTTCTTATTCCTCCAGCAACCTACATTTATGTGTGAAAGAGACAGAACCCTTCTTTGGTCAAATACATGAAACTGAATGTGAAAAGCTAATGAACAAGTTGTCTAATTCATTGATTCAATGCATGTAAGTGTCTGTGACATGCCAGGCTCTGGGCCAAGCACTAGAAATACCATGACAAAAAGATAGCCATAGTCCCTGCCATCAACGAATTCCCTTAAAGCTGTAAGTTCTTCAGTCTGATGTTTATACACTGAAGGTGTGTAACTTGCAATGCATGCTCTTAAGACCGATTTTAGGAGATAGACTATTATACATTCTTTAGGCCTGTAAGCCAGTTTGGATGTTCAGATGTTGATTACCCTATTATCCTTCTAGCCCTTGAGCAACATCTACCAACCATGATGCTCAGATTGAGTGGACTAAATGCAGCAAGTCTAATAAACACAGATTATATTTGTGTAGCAAGACAACAGGTGTTTTGTTGCTGAAGATTTGGCATTTTCAGTAGCTATTCGTTAATACATTCTTCTATGTTCTAGGTTAATAATCCAGTTGCATGGGAAGGAACAGCATGTTCAAGATATCATCCCTATAAATAGCCACTTCAGATGTGTTCAAGGTACTTGCTTTAATGACTTAGCTAGTTTTATAAGACTTCGCCTCGGTCATTAATGCAGTGTATAATGTCATACATATTCAAATTTGTCACTGCATGTAAAATGAATTATATCGCTTTTCACAGAAAAAGTTAACACTTCTAACCTGCCATAGAAAAGATAAGTGCTATGTTTAAAATACTGAAGAATTATATTTTAAGATACATATATAACCTGCTTCCCTGAGTAGGGTTGGAGATATGTGTAAGTAATCTTTTATGCTGACTGACATATATGTGGATTTAAATGACTACCTTGAGTTAAACCAACATTCTGTCCATTGTAAAGGATTCACACATTCGGCACTTTGTTTCCAAAGTACTGGATTTAAGTTGCCTTGGCAACATGAAGTATCAGATTGTAATGTCTCATACTCAGTTATGTTGGTTCTTAAGCCTTGACATTGGTGAATCATAACTCTGAGGAGGGAATACTTGGCTTTCTGCCCTCACATTTGAGGACTGAGCATAGAAAAATCTTATTTCATTTGCTACAATGAAACTCAAAGCCTGGGAGAGCTGTGTAGGAGTTATTGCTTCTGCAACTTCACATTGCTCTAGAAAGGAAACTGATTTGTTCTAGAGAACAAATATATTATGTCTCCCAAAGGTCCAGGTCCAGGGTTTCTTTCAGGGAGAAGCATTCTATATTCAGTGTAGGCTCTTGAGAACTTGAGTTCCACCTTGCACGGGTGCTTTCTGCACTGAACTTTATCTTTTCACAACAGTAACATGCATGCTGTAAAAGGGTTAAAAGAGCAGCAATGCACGAAGAAAACAAGTCACCTACATTCTCATCCTTTAGAGACACCTAGCATTTATTTTTCTCTGTGCACATAACACAGAGAAATCATTTAAGCAGGACTCATCCTGTTCAACATTTTTTTTCTCATCCACTTGCTACTGTATTATGAGTGTTGTCCATGCTGTCGATGGCTATATGCTGTTCCATTTTATGAATAGCTCATCATCTAAGTATTCCCTCTGGTTGACATTTGGATTACTGTTCACTGGTATAAATAGTAATGGAGTGAACATCTCTGTACATAAATCTTCCCACATATTTATTATTTGCTCAGGATTTATCCCTGTAAAGTGTGTATGACTTTTAAGACAGTATGCTGAAAAGAAAACACAGTATTAAGAACTAAAAAATACTGAGCTGGCCATAGTGGCTCATACCTATTATCCCAGAGGAAGGCTAAAGCAGCAGGGTTGTAAATTAGAGGCCAAGGAAGAGTTCCAGGCTAGACTTGACCATGTAGTGAGACCCTCCCTCCAACAACAAAAAGCAGAAGGAACGAGGAGAGGAGAGGAAAGGGGGAAGGAGGAAGAGAAAAGGGAGGGGGTAAATTGAAATACCTACAGGAGTAGTGTCTACAGTGTGGCAAAAAGCAAGTCAGCTGTTGAGTCTGCCCCATGTGGGAGACCTTCTAAACAAGGCACCTGCATGCTGTAACAGGTTACTGCACTCACCTTACTTTGTAAGTGGTAGCCTAACACAAAAGAGCCAAAGGTTTTGGTGTCCTAGCATGGTTTTGGCCTTTCCTACTACTTCTAGGGTCTTGTTTCTATTATTATTATTATTATTATTATTATTATTATTATTATTATTGGTTTTTTTTCGAGACAGGGTTTCTCTGTGTAGTTTTGGAGCCTGTCCTGGATCTCACTCTGTAGACCAGGCTGGCCTCGAACCCACAGAGATCCACCTGGCTCTGCCTCCCGAGTACTGGGATTAAAGGTGTGTGCCACCACCGCTCGGCTCATTTCTATTATTTTTAATAAGAAGTAGATGGCCAGTTGCTATATTGCAGTGGAAAACATGTATGCCATTGTTTCCCCCATGACAAATTGAAATGTTATGCCCTTGAGTTTTCACTTCCTTTCCATTTCCTGACTTGTGTTTCTATTTGGAAAACTAATCACTCAGAGTTCTGTGGAACCAAAGGGTGCTACAGAACAATGGTGAATATAGACTATGTCTTCATTTCCTACTTACGTCAGTCACCCTGCACAGAGAGTAGCGAGACTACATTCTGCTACTAGACAGCTAGTTCCTTACTAATTGCTTCTTTGCACCTGAATAGTAGAACCTGGTGTTGAATCTAGTATGGTGAAGGAGCTAGAAAAATGTGTGGTTTCCCATCTGATCAACAGAGGTCCTGGTTGATTCCAACTCTCAGAACCAAGGGTCAGCCCTGAGGCAATAGCCTGTGCTCAAATCTAGGGAAGTCTAAGAGGAAAAGATAGGTCAAGTTCAGATACTCGGGCAAAAGAAGGAAGTCCAGGAAAACCAGCGAGAGAAAAGAGAACTCTAAACTTGCAAACAGCTTATGCTGTCTTTTTTTTTCCCATTGACACATAACTTCTCTGCATATTATAGGGTGTAGCTTGAGTTTTTCTGCCTTGCCCACAGTCAGGACAAATCTCTGTCACCCGCCAGTCCCACAGCAGCTCAGACCCAACCAAGTAAACACAGAGACTTATATTGCTTACAAAACTGTATGGCCGTGGCAGGCTTCTTGTTAACTATTCTTACATCTTAAAGTAACGCATTTCTACAAATCTATACCTTGCCACGTGGCTGGTGGCTTATCGGCGTCTTCACATGCTGCTGGTCATGGCGGCGGCTGCAGCCAGTCCTTCTGCCTTCCTGTCCTTTTATTTCTCCTCTCTGTTAGTCCCGCCTATCCTTCCTGCCTAGCCACAGCCGATCAGGTTTTATTTATTGATCAATCAGAACAACTTGATATACAGACCATCCCCCAGCACAGCCAAGTGCAGACCATCTCAAACACCTGCACTCAGGCCCATGGTCCTAATCATCCTCTATACGGACCTGGTGGGTAAAGCCACAAAGAACCCAAGAAGGGCTCCCACAGGACATACAGATCATCCCACAGCAATAGGGAGTACAGTGTAACAATTTGAAACATGTTATGATCAAATTGAAGTAATAACGTTTCTTTCTATTGGGAACCCTCAAAGTCATCTAGTTATTCTAAGAGCTGTAGCCATATGTGATATACTGTAGTTTTCCTGCTACACCATGGAACACTAGAACTTAGTCCTCCTGTCTAACTGTACTTTGATATCCATTATTCACTCTTGTGATCCCTTCACCCACTACTCCATCCTAGTCTTTAGTGCTTCTACTCTGTGATTCTATGAGATTACATTTTTAAACTTCCACGTGTAAGTGAGAACATGCAATATTTGTCCTTCTGTGACTGGTTTATTTCATAATGTCCTTCAGTTCCATCCAATGGCCCAAAGGACTGGATTTCATTCTTTTTGTCCTTAAATAGTATTCCACTGTGTGTTATGCACTAGATCTTCTTTATTCATCTGTCTGTGATCACTTCAGTAAGTGGCTCTTGTGACTAGTGCGCCAATTGAGATGGTACTGTAAGAGTCTGAAACTTCTTATTGGGTATGATAGGTTTTACCCACAGACATTCACTGAAGCCTAAGAGAAAAGAACTTTAAGTATACTCTACTCTTAGACAGGGCAAAAGCAGAGATAATGAGATCATTGACAAATTTTCAGAGACTATGTCTGAGTTGAGAGAATCGTTCTGAGAATAATTCTGTTCTGGGGCATCTAGTCACTTCCCTGACTTTCTGTAAGATCTAAAGAACACAGCTAAACTTTCCTTCACTTGCATGAACATGTTATCATGTTTCGTACTACTAAATCACTCTCCCTTACTATTCATTGAGGAGCTCCAGTTGGGTCCTTGATCAGAATTTTTTTAAGTTGAATTGTACATAGTCTTTATAACCTGAGCCTATTAAAATTCCTTTTCAAAATATGCCAAACAAAAACAATCAAAGAATTCTTTAATGTGTTCTAAGACTCAAGAGAGGTGACTGAGCGATGTTCTTATTTAGTTATGAAATAGTGCTTTGGTGGTAATGAGTGGTTTTCTTCTCCTCTGTGATTCTGTTGTGTTTTTTTCCTTCCCTTAGAAGCAGAAGAAACTCTTTTGATTGATATTGCTTCAAACAGTGAGTATCTTTCTGAATGGAGTTGATTTTCATTCTATATATACTGACTTTATTACTCTATATTTAAGAAACTTTCAGGGGTATATCTTGTATTTTGCCATCTCATTCTGTAGTCGCCATTTTCTTAAGGCTACCGCACAAATTATCCTCATCTCTCAAAACCATTCCATCTGAGCCTGCGAAAACACAGGTAGCTGCTAAGAATCCTTGCAAACCTGAAATGTGATCAGCTCTTCTGCTGCTGAAGAGCTTTAAGCCACTTGAAGCTCCAAGTGTTGTCGCTACCAAGTGCATCACTGCTGTAGGACTGATTAATTATAAAGAAGAGCTAGAAAGACGCTTAAAGCACGTAAGGTTTACAGGTCATTTTTTTTCTTTTTATTGGTGTGTGTGTGTGTGTGTGTGTGTGTGTGTGTGTGTGTGTGTGTGTGTGTACACGGACCCACGTTCACATGTGTTTTATATTTGTGTGTATGCAGATGAGCATGCATGTGTGTGTACATGTACATGTGTGTGCATTTGTTTGTGTTGAGACCTTGGGTCAGTGACAGTAAGTAACATTTTTTAGATGTTTTCCACCTTTGTTTTTGAGACAGGGATTCACCATCTTGGAGTTCACCAATTAACCTAGGCTGGCTGGCCAGCAAGTACCAGGAATCTACCTAGTTCTGCTTCACCAACACAGGTTACACGTATCCACCACCATTTTGAGCTTTTTTATGTAGGTTCTGAAGACCAAACTCAGGTCCTCAAGCTTAAATGTCAGACACTGACTAAGCTACCCGGCCATATTATTTTTTTTTTAATATGATTACGTTCTTATCCTTCTTCTTTATCCTCCCCCTCGCCCCTCTGAAGTCCTTTCCTTCCAATTCCTTCCATGGACCCCTACTCTCAAATTGATAGCCTCTTTTTTATTATTATTTTTACATATATAAATACAACCTGCTGAATATGTTTCTGTTGTTTGTGTGTATATGGGTTCAGAGGTGACCACTTTTTATTGGATAACAAATTAGGGGCTCATCCCTGGGTGAGGCTAATTCTCCCCCTCTCAATAGTCACTAGTTGCCTTTTCTTTTGTTGTTGTTGTTGTTGTTGTTAGCATACAAAGTAATAGATTTCATCGTGGCCTTTTCAAACAAACATTTTCTAACCAAATTACTTTGGTTTTATTGATTTTCCTCCCCCACCAGCCTGCCTCCTTCCTGCTGACCCCTTTCTTCACCTCACTGATCCTCCTGCCTGCATGTCACATATATTCTTTTACCCTGTCTTCCTCTCCCCCACTTTCCCTTAAGATCTCTCTCGTGATCCCCTTTCCAGTCTCATACTCTGTACCCCCCACACATACAGATGCACCTGTAAACATATTAAAATTTAGGCTCTGCATATGAAGGAAAGCATGCAGCGTTTGTCTTTCTGAGTCTGAGATACTTGGTTAACACTGTCATTGTAATTTGGTTACACCCATTTTCCTGCAAATGTCACGATTCTGGTTTTCTTTGTGGCTGAATAAATGTTCATCTTTCGACTGCTATTATACCGTAGACTTTTCTCCCACCTTCTTTTTATGTTTTTGTGTAAATTGACAATATTTTCCCCTGTTCCTTATATTATGTTGAAAGGCACAGAGTCCATTAAATTACTTGTTTGAGCATTCTCTTTTCTTTGTTGAAATAATTTGTGTCCTACTTAAAGCCCTGTTCCCTCAAGGCCTCCATTCATCAAAGGGAACATGTTCTTCTTTTTGCTGTTTCTGTGCTTTCATTTTTATCAGTTTGATGCAAATCACTGACTTTCTGTGCAAGATGTTCTTTGTTTATCATCTAATTGTACTGTGCTCTGGAGAGGAGAAAATGGGGGCACTTAATTGCTACTGTGACTACTGTGTGGTTGCTATGGAAAGTGTATCTGACCACATAAATCTAAATCAAATGGCTTGCCTTATCTCTTGCTTGAGTCCTTGGATAAGTAGAACTTGCCATTTAGCTTGGGGCTACAGGTTGCACAGAATTTTGTTTGGAGACAGTCTGTGCCCTTGACGCTATTCATTTGTACTGAATGGTTTTCTAGTTTGGGTTCATTATTCCTTTCTTTAATCATAGAATATGGACATCGTAAAGGCTAGTCCTAACATGCTATGTAAACCTAGCTGCTAGCTTCTGTTGCAGGTATCCTGAAGAGAAATTAACTCAGAATCGGTGTTTCATTGTAACTAGACAAGAGAAGGCAAAAACAGCACCAGGTTGGAAATGTAGCTCAGTTGATAGAATGTTTGCCTAGCATCCAAAAAGCCCTGGTTCCATTCCCAGCACGACATAAACCGGGTGTGGTGGCGCACATCTGTAACCTCAGTGCTTGAAGTGCAGGCAGGAGGATCAGGATTTCAAGTCTATCCTTAGTTACACATTGAGTTCCGAGGTAGCCTGGGCTACATGAAACCCTTCCTGTCTTCAAAACAGGGTTTTTTTTTTTTTTGTTTTTGTTTTGTTGTGGTTGTCTTTGTTGTTGTTGAGGAATATAGAGTCAGGGAGAAAGTCTCAGTGAGTAAAAGCACTTCCTGCACAAGACTGACAACCTGAGCTCAACGCCTAGAAAATAGTACCCTTTGTTACTGGGCAAGACTGATTTTAGTGTAAATATGTATTGTCTAGATACTACTAGTAAACAGCTTGGAAATAGTCCTTCTGGTTGTAAAGTTCATACATCTGGATTATGTATAATGGGTGACCATCCAAAGGTTCTGAAGAATCAAATGAAAATGATTAGGTAGAATGGGAGAGATGGCTTGGCAGTTACGAGTAAGTAGTGCACTTGCAGAGAACCCAGGTTCAGTTCCCAGCACCCACTTCAGGCGGCTCACAACTGCCTGCAACTCCCACTCCAAGGGATCCAGTGCCCTCTTCTAGACTCCACAGACACCTGCGCTCTGTGTGCACAAATGTACACACATAATTAAATATAAAATCTTTGAAAATTATCCTATCATCTTGAAGTTATACTCTAGCTAACATTTATATGTGTTTCCTACTGTTTAGATGTTATCTCCATTTAATTGGAATCCTTCTACATAGTTTTTGTGGGAGGGTTCTCAGGCTGAGCTTTGACCCCAGAGGAGCTGAGCTTTGCCCCTACTGCGTTATTGACAGTTTTTATTATGGATTTTCACTTACCACTTTACCATGACATGTCCGCTATGTCATTTCACATCATTTTAAACAGAATGTTGTTGTTCTTCTTCTGCTTCTTCGTTTGAGACAGAATTCTGTATAAGCTAGGTAAGCGTCAAACTCTAATCAAAGATGACACTGACCCTCTACCCAGTGCTGGGATTAATGTCTTCCTCCACCATGCCTGGTTGTTGAAACATTATTTTAATAACCAATAGTTCACCATAGCTATTTTGTCATAGTTTTATTAAATTAGTTTCTTTATAAAATTAAATCATCTTGAGGGGACATAATGCATCTCTATGTTTGGGTCCTCTTTTATAGCTCTCTGTAAAACCATGTAGTTTCTTTATGTACATCAGATTTTTAGGTTAAGAATGTAATGGTGATTTGATTTGCTGATATTGTGGGGGGGTTTCTGTTACCTTCTGATTGCTTATTACTCACATATAGAGTAACTAATAAGTCATGGATATTTTATCCAGCCACTTCATTTATTTTTAATATTTTTTGCTGTTTTTTTTTTCATTTTGGTAGCTAGATAACCTTAATTATCTTCAAATAACTACTCTGCCTTATATCTAATTGCTGCAGCCATTGCTGTCTTTCATGCCTTACTGGACCAATGAGAATTTGGGGACCAATGTTAAGTAATGGTGTTAATCCTTGGGTGGCTCTGGGGTTCAGTGAGGATGCCTCAAGTGGCATTTCCCAGTTAAAGACATTCTTGCTCAATGACTTGCTGGTTCTTTTTTCAAAAATTAAGAAACTGTATTTAAACCAGACATGGCATGTTCCAGTAGTCAGAATACTTGGAGGACTTAAGCAAGATGGTGATGAATTCAAGGTTAGGGCTATATGGCAAGTTCAAGACCAGCCTGAGCCACCTAGCAAAACTCTTGTCACCTACCAAAAAACAAAACCAACAGCAAAAAAGGCGTTTAGTTTTTGCTGTTCTTTAACATTGTGAATATATGCTGAATTTTATTAAATTTTCTCCCCATTCATGGAGATGAATATATTTTTCCTTTTTCTTTCCTTTATATCTTTATGACCTTTAGATGAACTCTATTATGCTAATTTTTAAATATTACCCTACCTAGTCTATTCATTATTCCACAAATATTTGTTGAGTGCCTTCTATTTGTCAAACCTGGTTGTAAATCCCACAAAATCATCCAAGCACAACAGAGATAATAGTCCTGCTGTTGCTTTGGTTTTTCCTTCTGTGATTTTTGTTGCTAGAACCACAGAGATGCCTATAATTCACAAATTTATTCAATAAACATCTGAGTACATTTTGGGTGTATGCACTGTGCTATGCTCTTAAAAACACAAGAAAAAGCAAGAAGGGTTACTAAATTGGGCAGTGTATTCATTCAGGCAAGGCATTTACAAAGAAGAGACATTTTGATTGGGAACAGTGGGACTAAGAGACGGTAACAACTGGAGGGGGGAAAGAATATTCCAAGAGACTCCAAACTTAGAAGTACCCTGACACTTTCTGGGAAATAAAAGCTAGGGTGCCTGGAATAGGGCTTGAATACCAAGGTAAGAAGGGCTATGGCCCCATCCAGTAGAATCTTGTAAGCCACAGTGTTGAATCTGCATTTCTAGATTTTTAAAATGAGAAGTTAAGGATTTTATGCTGATATAGCATCATTTGCCTGGAAGCAGAAAGACCTCTTCGGAGGCTGCTTTGGTTGCATATGCTGCAGAGTATGGTGGTGATAGAAATGGAGAGAAGTGAGCAGATTCGATAGATGAATTTGGAGGTGAGATCAAGAAGAATTGGCTTGGGTGTGGGGAGTGGGAGGAAGAGAAGTGTCAAGGATGAATACAGGCTTTCTAACCTGAACCTAGATGATAATGCCCATTCACATAATGACATTGGAGATAGAATGAGTTTTCCTTTGAGAGGACCGTCAAGAATCACTTTTTAAGCAGGGCAGTGGTGGCGCACGCCTTTAATCCCAGCACTCGGGAGGCAGAGCCAGGCGGATCTTTGTGAGTTCAAGGCCAGCCTGGACTACCAAGTGAGTCCCAGGAAAGGCGCAAAGCTACACAGAGAAACCCTGTCTCGAAAAAACAAAAAAACAAACAAAACAAAACAAAAAAATTCATCTTTTAAAATAGATTTTATTTGTTTGCCAATTTTTTTAATTTAATTTTATTTTATTTTACAATACAATTCAGTTCTACATATCAGCCATGGATTCCCTTGTTCTCCCCCCTCCCCTTTCCCCCAGCCCACCTCCCATTCCCACCTCCTCCAGGGCAAAGCCTCCCCCGAGGACTGAGATCAACCTGATAGACTCAGTCCAGGCAGGTCCAGTCCCCTCCTCCCAGACTGAGCCAAGTGTCCCTGCATAAGCCCCAGGTTTCAAACAGCCAACTCATGCAATGAGCACAGGACCTGGTCCCACTGCCTAGATGCCTCCCAAACAGATCAAGCCAATCAACTGTCTCACCTATTCAGAGGGCCTGATCGAGTTGGGGGCCCCTCAGCCTTTGGTTCATAGTTCATGTGTTTCCATTCGTTTGGCCATTTGTCCCTGTGCTTTATCCAACCTTGGTTTCAACAATTCTCGCTAATATAAACCCTCCTGTTTCTCGCTAATTAGACTCCTGGAGCTCCACCCGGGGCCTAGCCGTGGATCTCTGCATCCAGTTCCCTCAGTCATTGGACGGGGTTTCTAGCACGACAATTAGGGTGTTTGGCCATCCCATCACCAATACATTTTGATTGTTTTTACCTACTCCTGGGCATGGAGTCATCCACTACAGGGTGGTTAACCTACCAGGAGCCACACTCTTAAAGCAAACTGACTCTCCCTCCCCTTGAAGCCATCAACTGTCCATAGCTCTTCAGTTAGGTGTAAGGGCTCATGAACTCCTTTACACTTGATGCTAGAATGTTGATTGGCTGATTTGGGGCAGGTGCTGTGCACATAATCACAGCTGCTGTGAGCTCGAGGGCAATGTGGTCCTGTCATGTCAGGAAGACAGTTTTGTTTCCATCTTCCTCAGCCTCTGGCTCTTACTGTCCTTCTATCCTCTCCTTCAGATGGTTCCTGAGCCTTGGGAAAGGCGTGTGATGTAAAAGTCCCATTTGTGGCCAAGCATGCCACTGACACTTACCCTTTGCATTTTGACAAGTTGTGAGTTGCTTCCTTAACCACTATCCACTGCACAAACTTTTGGATAAAGGCTGAGTGAGAGCTTTAAGGGAGGTTGATACTGTGTCTATTTAGTGGAGTAATAGCAGTAGGTGTACCCCTAGGGCTTTTGAGTGCCCCCACCAAGTGTTTATGGCTAGACTTACAGTAACAGTGAATGCAGTGTTTGCCATTGTTTGACTGAGATTTCTCTGAGACACTTGTGTGTGGATGACAAATTGGCAGCCAAACCGATGTCACTCAGAAGTGAAGTCTAAACCACTAGCACATGAATGATATACAAACCATGAGCAATGATGTGATTATGTCGAGAGCTGTGCTGTGTCACACAGTGGGTTCTAATGCATATACCTTCCATGAATTAGAAGTAAAATTTAAAGTTCCCTGCTCCATTTCAGCACACACTTCCCAAGCACTCACTAGCTGTATGTGTCATACTGGGTAGCCCAGCTCTAGAGCATGCACATCATCACAGAAAATTTGGGACAGTGCTCTATAGAATGAGAAAATAATTTGAGTTAATTCAAAGAATTCTGTTTCTTCAAAGTTGCATTTGGGAGGAGCCACTTCAAAAAAGTAGTAACAACTAATGTCCATAGTAGACAAACTGGATGAATATTTTTGTAAATTTGGAATGGAGAACATCTACCCAAAGAATCTTAGTAAGTACAATTCCTGAGAGAACTGGGGGACATGTGAGGAGTGATTGGGATCTTAGTGGAAGGGTTCTTCTTTGGATCAGATAGGAGAAGAGATGAGTACAAACAGATAGGTTCTCATTCTTTGAGGTCTAGGTTAAGCAACCTGCTGAGGTGGGAGGACATGAGAAAGAATTAGTCCACAATCTGAGAATACATGGGAAGATGTGAAATAGTTATTCCAGATAATATTAGGAAACTAGTTAACTATGGGGAACAATTGCTTTCTAGGCTAGAGGGTCCCTTTGAGGTTGGTGATCAAAATTTTATTATGATAACAAATCTGAATATATATGTGTCTCAGTTCAGGTTTATATTGCTTTGATGGACCACCATAACCAAAAAGAAAGTTTGTCTGGGAAAAGGTTTACTTGGCTTGTTTTCATATTACTGTTCATCATCAAAGGAAGTCAGGACAGGAACTCAAACAGGGCAGAAACCTGGAGGCAGGCACTGATGCAGTGACCATTGAGGGGTGCTGCTAACTGGCTTGCTCATCATGGCTTGCTCCCCCTTCAATCACTAATTAAGAAAATGCTCTCCTGGCTGGCCCACAGCCAGATCTTATGGAGGCATTCTCTCAATCGAGGTTTCCTCCTCTCAGATGACTATAATTTGTGTCAAGTTGACATAACTCTAGCCAGCACAATATGTATGTGTATGTGTGTGCTGATTTCCTCTGGTTGCTCTGGTAGAAGTACAGAGAAGGCAATTAGTTGGACTTTTGTGGGTTGGAATTTAGCCAAATAGGTGCTGTGGGAGACCAGAGGTAAGGCAATTGTGGATTTTTGCAACAGACTGTGATGATGACATCTGTTTGAGAAAAGGGGAAGTGAAAGCAAGAAGGGATCCATGGATAGAAAGGGATTGATTAATGGGCCGAGGTTCTGTGAGGTCCAGAACAATTACAGTAAAAAGATAATAAGCAAGTAAATTGGGAGGAATAATAGGTCACAGAAAGATGTTTGGTTTGATGTGTGTTAGGTGATGGTGTTTCCATGATGAAAAATCTAGGATCTTATTGAGGGAGTCACTGTAGGGAGGGAGGAAATGGTGGCTGAAGTGGAATGGGAAGGTCATTGGGTGAAGAAATTGAAGGTGTTAACTGGATTTTCTGCACCAATTTTGAAACAAGACTGAATAATGACAGGAATTTGAGTGGAGGTCTTATGTATCAGGTGTTGGATCCTGAATTCTGAGGTTTGTAGAGAGTGGTGCTCTCATAGAGGAACAAAGAGAATGCAGTATAGCCCAATGGATAAGCCTCAGGAAGGAGGAGTTTTCTGAAAGAGATGGAGAGGGAGTAGTCTACAGGTGGTATTGAATTGCATATGTTTAAGCCAGGCATGATAGTACCTATCAGCTACATGAAAAACTGAAGGAGAAGGATCACTTGAGACCAGGAATCCAAGACCAGGCTGTGGAAGAGTAACCCACTTGGAAACCAGTCAGTTTGCATTTGCCTCTGATTTTTAATGTGGTTGTATGTTGGACTCCCTAGCAAGTATTTCACTTAAAACTCCTAGTGGAGTCAAATGTAGTGGCAGGTGCCTATAATTCCAGCACTTGGGAGCCTGAGGCAGGGTTGCAGGTTTGAAACCAGCCTGGGCTACACAGTGAGACATTTCTGGGCTTCTTCCCTAGATATTCTCTTTTTATTGTCCTGGGGTGGAGCCCACATGTCCGTATGCTCTAAAAACCACCCCTACAGCTGGGGAGATGACTCGGTTGGAAAACCGCTTGCTCTGCAAGCATGAAGACACAGGTTTGATCCCCAGAACCCATGTTTTTAAAAAAATTAAAAAAACAGGTATGATGGCAAACGTGTGGAGGCAGAGACAGGTAGATCCCTGAGGCTCCCTGGTCAACTAGCCTATACTACCCTACGAGTCCAAGGTCGATGAAAGACCCTGTGTATTTTTCAAAAAACAAAGTGAATGGCTCCTGAGGCATAGTGCTAGAGTTTAACCTCTGTCCTCCACCTGTATGTGCACACATGTGTAAGTACACATCTGTATGTGCACACCTGTGTAGGTACACACCTATATGTGCACACACGTGTAGTTGCACACATGTGTAGGTACACACCTATATGTGCACACATGTGTAGGTACACACATGTGTAGGTACACACCTGTATGTGCACACATGTATAGGTACACACACCTGCACACTAATAAATAAAGCTCTGGTAATGTAATGTAGCCATGGTTGAGAACTACCAAGAGATACAAAGACTGTTCAGATGAAGTGGAAGATATAGGAATGTTTGTTGCCCACAGAAGGCTGAGAGTTGGGGCAGGGTGGACGAAAAGAGAACAGAAGGATGGGTCTTGAAATAATTGGTTAGATTTTCTAAGCAATATGGTAAGAGAACATCCAATGATAATTTGCAAACAGTTTCTGGAATCTTCTGGCCATCAAATAGATCTATTTTATATTTGCTAAATTCTATCTTTCAAGAGTTGTAGGAAAGAGATAAAATGTTCTTGTACTAAATTTGTGTCAGATAGAGATGGCTTTGTTTACCTATTCTGATTGTAACTGACATGAGACAGGGAGGACTCGGGTCCTGAAGCTTTGCCCAGGAGCTTTAAGGCTGCTCCTAATTGACATATGTCTCCCTGCCTTTGTTCTCCTCCGTACAGTGGACCCACCCCCCATTGAGTATCTTATCTGTGGCCCTCTTGGTTGTCTTTCATTTTCTCCATTTTCATCCTTTTTATTCTTCTGACCAGTAATTTTATTTTCAAAAAAAAAATCACTGTGTTCTATGAAGATGGAAAAAAAAGAGATTTTTTTAAAAAGACAAAAACAGAACCAAAGGTGAGGCGTGGGATATGAATTCCATTTTCCCCTTTCTGTATTATTGATAAGTGTAGAAAAATCCTGTTCCACAGCCATCTGTTAAATGCCTGCTAGCTTTGAAGTCTGCCATCATTGTCACCAAGAGAATGACCAGCTAACTCAGGACTTTCTCCATCCTCATATCTGAAAAGTCTTGTGGCACACATGGGAAGCCCTTAAGTTTCAGACAACTCTGAAACTGTTGGTTACCCTCGACTGTGGAGAGCATTGGGTGATGTGTATATATGTCCTGCCTCCTGCCTATGGAGTATATAAGGAACACGAGAAAGCAATGTATGTAATCAACCAATTAGAATAAAAATATAAACAAGTACATAGGCTCCCTGGATCACAAAATCCGAATAGTTGAGTCAGATGGTAATTTTAGGGCATCCAAAAACAGGAGAGAGTATGTTGTGCCCTTCAAAAGTCTAAGCTTGGGGCTGGAGACATGGCTCAAATGCTTATCCTGACGACCTGAGTTCAATTTCCAGAACCTTCATGGTAGCTCACAACTGTCTGTAACTACAGTTCTAGAGGGACCCAATGCCTCTTCTGGCCTCCAAGGGCACTAGACACACATGTAGTGCACAGACATATATGTAAGCAAAAACACTCATAAAATAAAAATAATATTTTTTAATAATTAAAGCTAAGCCATTTGTAAATTTGCTTTTTTTAAGTATTACTATTTTTAATGTGTATAAGTGTTTTGCATGCATGTATGTATGTGCACCATGTGCATGCCTGGTGCCTGTAGAGTCCAGAAAGGGGCATTGGATCGCCTAGAACTGGATTTCCAGAAGGTTGTGATTTAACATGTGGGTGTTGGGAATTGAACCAAATCATCTGCAAGAGCATCAAGTGCCCTCAGCTGCTAAGCCGTCTCTCCAGCCCCAGTAAATTTGCTTCTAATTCTACTCTTTCTCAATTGACTATTCTTGAACCAACCCACTCTTGGAATAGATCATTATGTTACATTTTCAAGATTCTTCAAGATACTCATTTTTACTTGTGGGATTTTTCACTTGTGTTAATGAGACATCGGTACATCTTTTCAGAACACTTCAAACCAGTCTTGCTACTTTTAATTTACTCTGAACCTAACCATGTTATTTCCCATATTACCTTCATGCTTTAGAATACTATATGATCTGGACTTGAAATGGTAGTAATTTCCAGTGTGGAAATAGGAAGAGGGTGATTGATGAATTTATCTCTTGATAGAACTTAGAAATCCCTGCACTGACATCTGAGAGATCGGGACATAGGAAGCTATGATTTAGTGTGCCTATTGCTAGATCAGTCTGCTCACTGATACAGTTCATCAGCACTGTGAGTACTGTCTTCCTGTAGGGTTTCTTCGCTGCTTCATCCCATCTACCACTGCAGTACCAGAGTCCTTGCTCTTAGACATGTGCTCCTTATTAAGTGTCTAGAATATTTGTAATCTGGACCTCCTACTGAGCAAAAAAATGAGAATGTTATCTCAATAAAGCAGTATATCCCATAGCTAGGTATCTGTGGATTTAATTCTTTTTAAAGGTGGCTGCAAAATTCGGGTGCAGGGAGACTGGACCAGAGAGCGCCACTTTGAAATTCCTGATGAAGAACACTGCTTAAAGTTCCTCTCAGAAGTTCTTGCGGCTCAGGAAGGTAACTCAAGACTCGGCAATTTTCTTTCCACTGTTTCAATGGGAGTAAAATACTGACATGCTGTTTCAGAGGAATGTAGCCATTAACAAAGCCCCTTGAGCCCTGATAACTGATTTTTTTTTCCTTCAGGAATGAAGCCAGGATAGATTAAGGACCAAGTCTATCCAGCTCTAAACAGAAAGTCAGTGGCATGGCATGCAGTCTCCTGCAGCCTGTAATCCCTCCTTCTGCCCCCAGATGACTCAGAGCTGTCGGTATTGCCTTAGTCTCTTCCATTCCTTTCCAGAATTGTGCTGACCGTGCACTCAAGGACTTTGAATAAACAAATGGCTTTGGGTTGTAGTTTAGTGATGGTCTTCCCAGTGTCTGACCTAAATCTTGTCTTTCCAGCTCAGTCACAGCTTCTTGTTCCAGAACAAAAAGAATCATCTAGCTGGTACCAGAAATTAGACACTAAGGATAAACCTGCTTATTCAGGTATTTATTGGAAAGACTCTTTTATCTCTGGTTGCTATGATTAGTTCAGATTAATTGATTGTGTGGAGTGGCTTTATTGACCCCATGGTCATGGACTAATGCTTCCCTCTGTGGTATAGTAGCTCTTTACAAGCCAACTTGCGGGGGGGGGGGGTTAAAAAGTACAAACCCCACAGCCAGACAGCCTAGATTCGAATGTCAAGTCAGTAAAATACTGACATGAAACTTACTAATTACGTCATCATCTTTGAGTGACTCAACAACTCTGAACTTCTGTTTCCTTCTCTACCATGTGGGAAGATTTTTAATGGCACATACCTTATGAGTTATTGAAATGTAAGGACAAATGATATATAATCCCTTCTGTAAATGTCGGCCTGTATTATTCAGGGTCCAGATTGGTATAAATTTCTGTCATTACAGTTAGTGTGTCAGTGCGTACCCCTGGGGTACCCTTCTGTTTAGCGGCATTACTGATGCAGTCATAAGCAAATAAAAGCCTTGCCTCTCCTGGCTATGTTGGAGGGTCTCTGTATCTTCACTTTGACTTTGGATCTTGTGTCCTTCAGGGCTGCTTGGATTTGAGGATAATTTTTCATCTATGAATTTAGATAAAAAAATGAACACACAAAACCACCCCACAGCGATCCATCGGGAACCGCCCCCTCCACCTCCTTCAGTGAATAGAATGTAAGTCCTATGTTGTGACATGCTTGCCCCCATAAGAGGCTTACATTTTCGCCAATTTGCCTCTTGAATCCCTGCTTGATTTGCTAGGCCTCCACGTGAAAAGGAAGCTTCAAACAAGGAGCAGCCCAAGGTGACCAACACCATGCGGAAGCTATTTGTACCAAATACCCAGTCTGGCCAGCGAGAGGGTCTCATCAAACATCTCCTTGCAAAGCGAGAAAAAGAATATGTCAACCTCCAATCCTTCAGGTTTGTCCGTCTTCTACTCACTGGGTCTAAAAATTTAGGTATAATGGTATAAATTTTATTTATAAAAATATTAGCTTCATTAAAGTTTCACCTAGTCCCCTTGATTGGGAGGTCTATCCTGAATCCTTTCCTATTAGTTTTCATTTCACCTTGGCTCAGTAAAATCCCCTTTTCTGGACCCTGGTATATGTGGTATAAAGGGGAGGTGATGAGGTGTGGCATGTATCCCCAGTGTGTTACTCATGGGCAGAATATGCCTTTCTAATCCAAGACTCCAGTCCCATCTGCTATCCTAGCATGCATCATTTCCTCGAATTCAATCACAACTGCAGTTCCTCACATTCTACACAATGCTTACATGTGAACAATTAAGACAGTCATGTGAGTCATCCCTTCTGCCTTCCCGCTTAGTGTACTATCTGCTCATCGAAGTTTCCCAAACAGTTGTCCTCATGAGCTTCGAGAAGTAAGTTGGTTTTTTCAGTTTAGCTATAGCTCTTTACAGAACAGTTGTCCATATTAGACTGTGTCCAGCACAAAGATACCTCTTTCCCATCCTAACCTAAAGCTCTCCCTTAATGAATTTGGATGAACTTCAATTGAGTGGAAATTTGGCAAACAGTTAAGTGTGTTTGTTTAAAATACAGACCTAGTTCCTTTTTGTTGATTCACTTGATATAAAATGTAGAGAAAATAAATCCATGCCTTTGTATACTACGAGCAAAATTTTTTTCTTGTGTAACTGGGAAAACACTTTGAAGAGTTATGTTAATCAAGATACCCTTTCATAGAAGTCTTAAAAGCAGTATTATGTTTGTTCATACGTTATCTTTGTTTTCAAATTAATTTTTTTTGTTGTACTATATTAGATTTTTTGTTGGAACTTGGAATGTGAATGGCCAGTCTCCAGATAGCAGCTTAGAACCTTGGCTGAACTGTGATCCAAATCCTCCTGATATTTACTGCATTGGGTAAAGACCGCTTGTGCACCTTCCTTTTCCTATATTTGGTATTAATGGACCATGACTTTGGCCTCTCTCTCACCTTTCTTTGTGTATGTGTTTGTGTATGTAAATGTGTTAACGTGTACATGTGAGCACCAGGTCATTAGGTGATTCCACAATCACTCTCCATCTTACTTTCCTTCCATTTTGTTCCTCTTTAACCATTTCGTTCATATATATAATGAATCTTAGTTGTTTCTAGTCCCTGTTACCTTCTCTCTCTCCTGTTGAAATCTTTCTTCCCAACAAGGCCCCCTCCTACATTCATGTCTTCTTTATATACGGGACCCATTGCATTTAGTTGGAGTTTCTCATGTGAGCATGGATCGGAGGTTATGTACTGGAGCATGAGCAACTTATCAGTGGCTATTCCACCCAAGAAAGTTTCCTTTCCACTAGCAACCGTTACCTGCCCATGGCCCCTCCCCTATCCATGATGAAAGGTTGATGGGCCCAATCTTGTACAAGTCTTATGCAGATAACCACAGCTGTAGTGAGTTCAAGAGGAGCAATGACTATATCATTCAGAAGATGTCCTTTTGCTGTACATGTCCCCATCTTCTGGCTCTTACATTCTTTCCAGACCCTCTTTCACATGTTCCCTGAGCCTGGGAATGTGTGACGTAGCTGTCCCATAGTAGCAGAGCACTCCACCATCACTGGTTCTCAGCACTTTGGCCAGTTATGAGTTCTACATTAACTGCCACCCACTTCTACGATAAAGCCTTGTATACCTTATTTTTTTTTTTTTTTTTTTTTTGAGACAAGGTCTCTCCGCTGAACCAGGGGTTTGCCTAGAGATCCTGGTCTCTTTCTCCCCAGTGCAAGGATTGCAGACATATGCCTACACACCCAGCTTTTTTTACATGGATGCTGAGGATTGACCTCATGTCCTCACACCTGTACAGCAAGCACTTTACTGACTGAGCCATTTCCCCATCCTTGATCTTCCTGTTTTTTCTAAAACTTGTTTGGTAAAAATGTGATGTGGACTATATGTGAGGGCTAATTTGTGGGTCAAAAGAAAATATGAAACCCATAGGAAACTGCTCATTGTAGAAACAAATGAGATCAGTTCTCACAGTGATTATTCAAAGGTTATAAAAGAGAAGTTTCACTACTGTCCCTATGAGATTTTTTTATTGTTATTATTTAGTTTTTGTATAGGCCATGACTAAACGGTGGAGATTCTTTTAAAAAAAAAACAAAAACTATGTGTCTTTTATAAAATTTATCTTGCATTCTTTTTTCCCCTTTACTCTAATGTCTTACCAAATGGGAAAGGAGGTAGCCAAAAAAAATGTGGGCTGTGTATAGTTCCTGCATCCATTTTTTCCCTCAGATTCCAAGAGCTGGATTTGAGCACAGAAGCCTTTTTCTACTTTGAGTCTGTAAAAGAGCAAGAATGGTCCATGGCTGTGGAAAGGGGTCTGCCTTCAAAGGCCAAGTATAAAAAAGTAAGCTGCACTGGATTCTCCTTTTCAGTTATTCCATTACCTGAACCTCTTCCAAAAGGTTTCTTAAAGAATTGAATTCTCGCCGGGCGGTGGTGGCGCACGCCTTTAATCCCAGCACTCGGGAGGCAGAGCCAGGCGGATCTCTGTGAGTTCGAGCAGCTGGCTACCAAGTGAGCTCCAGAAAGGCGCAAAGCTACACAGAGAACCCCTGTCTCGAAAAACCAAAAAAAAAAGAATTGAATTCTCGCCCATGTGAAATATTGTGCTAAGGGGACCTGATCTACCATAGTTACTTCTGAGGGCAAAAAAAAAGCATAAGCTTTGGTTAATACTTTTTTATCACTTTTAAAAGAAAACAATGTATTGGTTTTGCATTAATAGTTAAGTCAAAATAATTACATATAAGCTAACTGATCTGTCTGTGTAATAAAAGTTTAAGATTGTCTTCCAACATGGCCAGAACTAAATGCCTACAAGAAAAGCAGAATGAAGCTTATGGAGTGCATAAAGTATGCCTTAGATTCAAAACAAGAATAGCAGTATTGTGGGATTTAAACAAATTCTATACTTTTTTGTAGGTCAAGAATAAAGTTGAGGGTCTGGAGAGATGGCTCAGCAGTTAAGAGCACTGGCTGCTCTTCCAGAGGATCTGGGTTCAATTCCCAGCATCCACATGGCAGCTCACAACTGTCTGTAACTCTCAGATCTGACACCCTCACACAGACATACATGCAGGCAAAGCACCAATGCACATAAAATAAAAATAAATAAATATTTTTTTTTTTAAAAGGTGTGTGCCGGGGTTGGGGATTTAGCTCAGTGGTACAGCACTTGCCCAGCAAGCACTAGGCCCTGGGTTTGGTCCTCAGCTCTGGAAAAAAGACAAAAGGTAAGTACCACAACACCCATTTATAAAAATAATAATAATAATAATAATAATAATAATAATAATAAAGTTGACTTGAGCAAGGTGGTCCAATTTGTTGGTCTTTAGAAGATATCTGATAGAGGCATTTAGCTACTAGGAGAGTCGTTTTCATTTGAAGATGACTGTCCTAATCTCAGAAGGAGTAATCTAATGTTCTTTTATGCTTTTGAACAGTTTATGCACGTGGCATCAATCGTGACGATGTTACAGCTCTCTGGCTCAAGTTGAGACTAAAAATACTCAAAATTCAAAGGATCAATGTTTGTAGATTTAAATATCTGAGACAACTAGAACCCAGAGTCTAGGAAGGAGAAGGGAGAACAAGCTGGGGCAATAGCTTGTTCTTTACTGTTTGAACTTTTCATGTGCTCTCAGTAGGCTACAGGGTGACTTAAAAAGAGAGCTAAAACTGGGAATATGACTTAGTGATCGAGTGCCTGCACAACATGCTCAAGGTCCTTTATTTGATCCTCAGCGCTGACAAATAGAAACAGAGAGAGAGAGAGAGAGAGAGAGAGAGAGAGAGAGAGAGAGAGAGAGAGAGAGAGAGAGAGAGAGAGAGACTTATACACTGTCGTCTGGGATTCCAACTTTCATTAGTCAAATCCAGACTAGAGCTTCCACAGAGAACCTTGGTTTCCAATTTATGGGGTCCAATAGGAAATTAGAGGATACAGATCCAGATGTGGACATTAGTAATCACTTTGTGGGTCATTCTAGGAAGGTAGCTATGTAGCAGAGTGACGCTCACATTAGCTGTTTGTAACTCCCTGGAATTCATAGGTTCAACTAGTCCGCCTTGTGGGGATGATGCTTCTTATATTTGCCAGAAGAGATCAGTGTCGGTATATCCGTGATATTGCTACAGAAACAGTGGGAACGGGAATCATGGGGAAAATGGTGAGTTACTTTGGCAATTCATTTATTGTTTATATCTATGTGAAATTCGATGATACCTTGTGTTGCATACCTTTATAATTACTTTTGCTAACAGGGAAACAAAGGTGGAGTAGCTGTACGATTTGTATTTCATAACACCACCTTCTGCATTGTCAATTCCCACCTGGCCGCCCATGTGGAAGAATTTGAAAGAAGGAATCAGGATTACAAAGACATCTGTGCAAGAATGAGTTTTGTGGTTCCCAATCAGGCTGTGCCACAACTGAACATCATGAAGCATGAGTAAGTGGCCTCTCCGTGGCCTTTGAGATGTAACAGTGATTAAATAGGGGGAGACGCTATGGAGCTATGCAGAGGGAGGGGTTACCATTTGGGGATTGGGGCCACAAAGAAGAGAATGTTATTTTGAAATAGCAGATTCACTGAGGCAGAGAAATTAGGTTTGGCATTAGGGGAAAAAAAGGTTGGTAACTTCTAAAATAATGCTGAAGGAATCTGCACATTAGCATCATTTTTTAAAAAATGAAATAGAAATGTTCACTGTAAGTGTGATGATAAGAAAAGATAAAATGAATAAGCATGGCTTAAAACCCTTTACTTCCCTCCTTTTCCCCCTAGCCAGTCTGTCTCTCCAAAGGAGATTATCTTTATTTAACATTTGAGTGTAGACCTTTCTATGGCTGCACTGTCTAATATGATAGCCAGCATCTGGCTGCTGGTATTTGAAAGTCATTCCTCAAACTGAGAGGTCTGTAAGCAAAAGCTATATTGGATTTTGAAGATTACTTGGGGGAAATGTGGGATACCTTAATTTGCAAAATATTAATCACACATTAATGATTTGGGTGTATTGGGTGAAATAAAAGTTATTTTTACTTTTATATTTTAAGTGCAGCTACTAGAAAAAATGAAAGGATGTGGAGGCATGCATCATTTTATTGAACAGTCTCTTTTCGACTTTTCTCCATACATATACAGACACACATACTTGTTGTATGAGAACATAGTGCCCTCTTTATCTTTCCAGCTTTGTGTCTGCAGATCTACATTATTCCTTTTACTGGCTGCGATTATTAAAAACAGGAGTGGCAGTGGCAGTTCTGTGAAGAATGGGATTTCCTAAGGACGGGAGCAGAAATCCACTGAGGGATGGGTTGGGCGGTGATAGAAAATAATGAGTTGTAAAGAGATGACTTTCTCTTTGAAATTCTAAGGGTGATTTGGAAGAAATAGTAGGAGGTGGGAATTGTAGTAAATCAAGAGATAATTTAGGATTATTAGAAGCAGTGGATATTAGGGGAACTAAGGAAAGAATAGGGAAAGATAGTGATACTTGAATGTGTCTGTACTGTCTCAACAGTTAGGATCATATAGGATTCTGTTTGACGATGACAAAGTCAAGGCCTTAAAATTTATGATCATGAAGTCCCCAGAAATTCCACAAATTGATTTTCCAAGAGTCCAAACTTTCCTGTTGTCTTTGAGAACCTGAGGTGACTCAAAAGGGACCCATTTTGATGTGGTAATTTCAGGGTCTTCTCAGCACGTCTCAAGTCCTGCTTCTGTGACTGAGGACTAAGGTGCCAGTTTGCTTCTTTCCTGGAACTTGAACTTCAGATCTTCAACAGATTTAGTCAGGTTGGCTACACTGAAAAGCCAGGCTTAATTTTCCTAGTGGGTTCTGTCAGTCCTTCCCACCCTCCAAACCGTAACAGAGCACCTACAAAACCTCAGGGCTCTGGGAGGCAAAAAGCATTAAGATTCTCTTCGCCTAGAGACCTGGCAGGCAGCCAGACAAAATTTTGAAGCTAATCCAGCAAATAAACTGCATGCTTCTCAGTCCATTAACTCCTTGTCTTCCAAATCCCATATGTATACTGCATTGCCCCATTTTTAGTCCGTTTTATGTGGCGTGCCTATTTTCCTAGCTATTTTACAATCTATTATCTTTCTTAGGTGTTGGTAGTACTTGCCCCTAAAGAATTAATTACATCTTTAAACCCCTTGTCAGTGATAAATAGATCCTTATAAGGAGTCTGCCCATTTTCTTCTCTCTGTTCTCCTCTGATTGACTTTAATGTTAATTACTGCTATTCTAATCTATGTCTTGGTCCTCAGTGTTGTCATTTGGTTGGGAGACTTGAACTACAGACTTTGCATGCCTGATGCCAATGAGGTGAAAACTCTTATTAATAAAAATGACCTTCAGAAGCTCTTGAAATTCGACCAGGTAAGTGAAGTTTCAGTGGCAGAGATTGTGAGGATTATGAGATAGACACATGGTTGGCATGACTTATGCTAGAAAGAAATGGCAAGTTTTACTATCTTGCAAGATATTGTGGCTGGGGATATAGAGATTTGGAGTACCTTGATTAAGTGCTAAGATTCAAGGGACATAATGTTGGTGACAAAAAGCAAATATAAAATTCATTCAGTAAGTCCTTATCAGGCAGAGATTTTAGAGATTTGTATACATGGGCTGCAGAATGGGTGAGGTTAATTGGAGAATACTTCCTAGAGGAAATGGCCTTCTGCCATGTTGGTGTGGTTTAGAGGATGGAATGGGGGAAATTGTTCTATGATTATTTGGCAGGCTGAGCAACAGTTTGGAGGTAAAAGAGAGAGGGAGGCCCTATGAAAGAGACTGGGAAACTACTAAAAGAAGTTTGTTTGGGATAATAGCATAAGCTATATTCTAATAGGAGCTGACTGATAAGTTAGTGTTGACTGTTATTTAGCTGTTGATGTTAAAAACAGTGGAAAGGGCTAGGAAGACGGCTCAGTAGATAAAAGTGTTTGTTGCACAAGCATCAGGACTTGAGTTAGGATCCTTAGCACCCATGTAAAAGCCAGGCAGAGTAGCATGTATCTGTGACCCCTGCTCTGAGGGAGACAGGTGTATCCTAAGGCTTACTGGCCTACCAGCCTAGTCCAAATAGTAAGCTCCTGGTTCAATGAAAGAGCCCAATCTCAAAATATAAGGTAGAGAAGTGATTGAAGAAAACATCTGATACCACCCTCAGGCCTCTGCACATTCCCACATGGATGCCAACCCACATATAAACAAGCAAGAAAAACAAAAGTCCTTATAGGAAAATGACTGATTATGGAGCGATCAGACAAAACCTGATATTCAATAAACCAGTCTCTATGAATATAAGCCACTATATTAGTATATAAACCTGGTAAATAAGTTGAATTTTTATTTTCATACATTTATGTTTTTTTCTTTTTGAGCTAGAATATCTCTATGAAGCCTATCCTAGCATGGAACTAGTTGTATAGCCTAGGGCTGGCCTTGAACTTGTGATCCTCCTGCCTGTACCTCCTAAGTGATATATTATAGGCATGTGCCAGCACACCTTGATCATAAAAATAATTTTTTTGGAATATAGGTACTGGACAATAAAAATGAATGTTTCATGTCATTTCATATTTGATTAATACATATTAATTGCACACAGTCTTTGTGTTTATTGTGATGTATCAGCATGTAGAGTCAGAGTATAGTAATCAAATCCAGACTCTGGGACCTGGGGATGTAGCTCAGTGGTAGAACACTTGCATAATCTATGTTAGGCTGTGTGTACAATCTATAGCACCATAAAATCACCCAGGTTATTTGTATGTGACCTCCCCTCACATCCCACCTTCTGATTATCACTATTCTACATTCAGGTTGATTTCTTTTGGCTTTCATGCCTGAGAGCTGAAATATAACATACATCTTTCTGTGTATTTAACACTAATTATGTCTAGTCCCATCCATTTTCCTGCAAATGATAGTATTTCATTCATTATGGCTGAATTATATATATATGTGTCATATTTTCGTTATCTAGTCACTATTAACAGGCACTTTTCTTGGTTTCTTATATTTGACTATTATAAATAATGCCACAGTAAACATATGTGTACACATATCTCCTTGGTATGGTGATTTCACTTCCTTTGATTATGTGCCCAGAACATCATGATACACGAGTGAAAGTAAATGTTTCTTAATGAAGAAAGACAAAGTTTTGACTTGATTCACATGTCTTTAAATCCTTATGAGAATCTTTTAACCTTTTGACACAGTAAAAATTCAGGTGTTTTGCAGTACAATAGTTTTTATAGTGAGCCTTTCTTAGCTATCTTCCTTTACACTGAGGTTGAATGGCTAATTTGTTTGTATTGCTTCCTCTTTCTTGCCTCCAGAAAGGGTACAGTTGGGATAAATGATGAGTCGTGTGTAACTTTGGTAAAATATCTGAGTGGGGATAACTTTTACAACAATACATTATAGGGCTAGAGAAATGAGTACTTGCCTTGTAAGCCTGAGGACCTAAATTTGGATTCCAACAGCCACATAAAAAGCCAAGCATGGTCACATGTACCTGTAACCCCAGCATTAACAGGGGGAGGTGGAGACAGGAGGATCACTATGTGCATGTGTGTTTGAGTATAAGTCGGTGCATGTGTGTGCAGTACCCATGAAGGCCAGAAGAAGGCTGTGGATCTCTTGGAGGCATCCAACAAATTTGGGTCCTCTGGAAGAGCAGTGTACTCTCTTAACCACTGGACCCTCTCTATAACCCCAACCCACCCACGAAAGAGAGAGAGAGAGAGAGAGAGAGAGAGAGAGAGAGAGAGAGAGAGAGAGAAGAAAGAAAGAAAGAAAGAAAGAAAGAAAGAAAGAAAGAAAGAAAGAAAGAAAGAAAGAAAGAAAGAAAGAAAAAAAGAAAGAAAAATGTTAACTAGTCACTGAAATTGATTTCAGAAATTATCCTTTCAAGGTTTATGTGGGGTTTTTTGTTGTTGATGTTATAATTATAATTATGCTCGGTTGTGCCTACCCAGTTCTAAACATTGTAGGATTATTTGGAGTTCTTGTTTCCACAATTTTATCCTGGCCATAGTTGGCAATAAAATGGCAATGTGCTAATAACAAGTGTTGTCAGAAGGTGAGTTCTAAAGCTATGGCAGTATTGACATTGAATTCAAAAGATAAGCCATCTTATCTGTGTATTTTTCCACAATTGAAAAGGCTGTGGAACTGGATACCTAGAAAGGGAGCAGATCAGCCTGATTATCAGCTCTGTTGATGTGGTGTTACTGTGCTTATGTGGTGTTTCTTTCTATCTGTAGTTGAACATTCAGCGCACACAGAAAAAAGCCTTTGTGGATTTCAATGAAGGGGAAATCAAGTTTATTCCCACTTACAAGTATGATTCTAAAACTGACAGATGGGATTCCAGGTAAAGTGATAAGAACCTTCTCACAGAAAAGGTTAAGACTTGATCTTTTCTGTGTCCTTTCATGTCCCTCCTGACAAGCTAGGATTTTTTTTTAATATCATTCCATATGCAGAGAGGGAAATCTAATGGCTCAGTGTTATTACAGAAGAGTATTTCAAACTGAGCTTATATTAGGAAAGTATTAATTAGATGTCAGGGC
The DNA here is from genome assembly GCF_004664715.2 of Peromyscus leucopus. Lineage (NCBI taxonomy): Eukaryota > Metazoa > Chordata > Mammalia > Rodentia > Cricetidae > Peromyscus > Peromyscus leucopus. The sequence continues at coordinate 113,253,251 of NC_051083.1, forward strand.
TGGTGACATTTTATGAGCTGCCTCTGGTTCCCTGTTTATGTCACCTCTGCAAACTAGCTTAGATTTTTGCCTTTCTAATCTTACCCTTCTTTCTTACCTAATGCTCTTAGCCCCCTCTCCCAAACTACTTCTCTGCTACTTAACTTTGGATACCAGAAGGTGAGAACAAAGAGTCATAAGCAGTTCTTCTAGTATAGTCATTCTTGGTCCTCAGAACACATTAGAAGCCATTGGTAAGGGCCTGGAGAGATTGCTCAGTGGCTAGAATACTTGGTGCTCTTGCAGAGGACCCAAGTTCAATAACTCCAGCTCCAAGGGATCTGACACCCTCTCCTGGCCTTTATATGTACACATAAATGAAAATTTGAAAATAGGTCTTAAAAAATAATCCATTGGTGATCTCTTAGAAATCCTAATGTCTGGACCCACACCTGCTGTTGTTGGAAAAAAGAGAACTACTCCTTGGAGTCCCTTTGATTTCCTCATTTCCCAAGCAGAGTAGCCCTGTCAGTAAATCTTTAACTGCTTGTCCCCTACCTACCATTTCTTTCTTTTTTCTAGTTTCCTGGGTAGCTCAGAATCTTGAAAGACAAAAGAATCCATGGGCATACTCATCTGCTTTACACTCTGTGCGCATTGGATGAGATTCTAGGGGTGGGGGAGAAGGTCCAGTGTTTCTAAGGAGCAATGCAGCAATTGAAAAGAGACACCGAGGGACCTCTTTCACTTTGCTCAGAGTCTGCCACTTAAGAGCCAGCTCCAGAGCCACTGATCAGGAATATTTGAGTTCCCTACTAGATCAAGTGTACAAGGCATTTCTTATTTTAATGAACGATGAATAAATTTTTTTTGCCCTGGGTATTCTATAGACTGTTCTACTCTCAGGCTTGCATGCATGCATGTTAGTTCATCTCTATCAAAGAAGCTGGATGTGTCCATAAAAGTCCAGGCTTAGAAGAGAAAGCTCTACTCTTCTCCAGAGATTAAACCCAGTCTAGGAATAGAGGATGGCAGTTTTCCACTCGAGTAGTTGTCTATTATGAAGTACCATTGCAGTCAGGTGGAGCAAAGGAAGAGTAAATATTCAGAATGGAACTCTAACCTGAGAAGACTATTTTAAGAAGGCGCTGTTCTATCTTCCTCTGTGGTGACATTGTTTAAGATGCAGACCTAAATTTAGGAAAACCATCCATCCGTTAGTTGATATAAGGCACATACTTTGTACTGGGCAGTAGTGCTGGAGTTCAGTGGCTTACAAGCAGACAGGCCATTCTCAGGACTTGCAATGTAGAGAAGAAGATGATAAGTGTCCTCTGGGAAGGAGAAGTATGTGGTTCGCTGGAAGCGTATTAAAAAAAAAAAGAGGCCTAATGTGATTTCTAAACCAATATATGTTTCTACAGTCTAGTGTGGTATGTTCTGTGTGTGACTCATTCTTTTTTTTTACAGTGGGAAATGCCGAGTTCCAGCCTGGTGTGACCGAATTCTTTGGAGAGGAATAAATATTAATCAACTTCATTACCGGAGTCACATGGAACTCAAAACTAGTGACCACAAACCTGTTAGCGCCCTGTTCCACATTGGGGTAAATAGTTGATTGCTCATTCGTTTCCATATTAAGTAGCTATTTCCAGATACATAGTGAATTCATAATTCAGCATGCCATAAACGTTCTCTAAACAAATAGTTATTTGCAGGGTTGGGTGGTTAACACCCTCCTCAGCCCTCCCAAATGCTATCCTTAGTTCTCTTTGTGGTCCAATCTTTTTACTGATGTACAGGTATTTTATGCCATGTAGGCACAGACTGATCAGAATAGGACCAGATCTACTTATTAAAGAGAGGGAGTCCTGTCCACTACAGTGGCATCTTCCTCTCAAACAGCTTAGATATTATGTTGTTTTGTACTTGGCTGCATCTTAGGCTGAATTTATAGCCAGTTATTGAATGTTTTGCCTCTATTGTGATTGCATTTTCCCGTTTTTAGCTGTGTTGTGAGTGTGCGAATTATCCCATAGGCTTGCTGATTTGTGTTTTGACTATTTCTTGTGGATTTTCCACATCTGTGGTCTTGTAACCTGTCAGGATATAATTAGTGTGATTCTCATTAGGATGACTTGGGTAGCCTACTACTTGGTTTTGCATTCCAGGTCAGCCACTTTGTAATTGTGGAGACTGGACAATTTATTTAACATCCTTATGTGTCAGTCTACTTTACGAAGTATGCTAGTAATGGGACCGCCTTGTAAGAGTTATTGAGTTCAAACATGCGAAGAGCAGAGTGGGACAGGTTACTTTTGTTTATGTCAGTTTCAGGAACTGCTGACATAGGTGTTACCCATGTCTTTTATGGTTACTCTTATCCTGAGTCCTCTTTTTTTTAATTCTTTACTTGTCTTTATATTATGTAGGTTGGCATTTGGCCTGCATGTACGTCCGTGTGAGGGTGTCAGATCCCCTGGAACTGGAGTTACAGACAGTTGTGAGCTGTCATGTGGGTGCTGGGAATTGAACCAGGGTCTTCTGAAAGAGCAGCCAATTTTCCTGACCACTGAGCCATCTTTCCACCCCCATCCCCATCCCCTAGTCCTCTTTTAAAGAAGAATGACTTTAGGGCATTTCCTTGAGAAACAAAATTAGTTCTTGGTCTTAAAGTATATTTAAAATTTTTCAAACAACCAACAACTTTATTTTTTTATCCATTTTTGGGTTGCAGTTGTTGTTTTTGTTTCTTATTACATTTTTAGTGGTGAGGCATGTGCTGTATGATGTATAAAGGTCAGGTGACAATTTGCTAGGAGTTGGTTCTCTCTTTCCAGTGTGCATAGCTGTTTTAATGTGATGCTAGGAATCATACACAGGGATTTGTGCCTTCTAAACACATGCCAGATCACTCAGCTGTGCTCACTCCCACCCCTTCCCCCTCCCACTCCCACATACAGCAGCTAGCATCTGTGTGCTAGAAATGGTGTTAGGTAATTTGTGCATGTCGGTTACTTACCACAACAGTACTCACATAAATATTTCCCATTTTACAGATGAGCAGCTAAAAACCCAGGGAGCTTAAAAACGACTTCCTTGAAAGTATTCAATTAGAAAGAGAGCTAAGACTCAAATCTTAAGTCTGTTTAACTCCTACATCTGTGGTCTTTCCACTACCCCCACAGTGCTTTAATAGTTCTAATGTACTGATTCAATGGGCCTTCAGAAGCTACCCCATCGGAATCCAGTTTATACTTCCAGGACATCCTCTTTTCCTCATTTGGATCTCCCAAATCTGTTTAAAGAAGGCATCACTTCTTAAATACTTGCCTCCTTGGTTTAATCAGCCATGCTTGGATTTTTGCTGTGTTTGCCTTCAGAACCTTGGAATATTTTTCATACTACACATCACTGCTAGACTCCCACTTAGATATTTTTAAATTTACAAGACCTCTTGATATGTCTGTATATCTTTAATAGAGTTCTCTCTTTCTGATTTAAAATCATACAGCAATTTAAATGAGCTCTTTGTGGGGCTGGCAAGGTGGCTTAGTAGGTAAAGGCACCTGTCACCAGGCCTGATGACTTGAGTTTGATCCCACAGTGAAAAGAGGGAATCAGCCTATTGGGGAAAATTATTAAAGTCACTCCACGTAGTTAAAAGGGAGATTTATTTAGTGGCGTAACTTACAAATGAAGGGATAGGTAGGTTGCAGGTTCTGGGAAAGACAGAGCGCAGTCCAGCGGTGTTCTCTGGAGAACTCTCCTCAGTCTACCTCTAGCGTCCAGGGTCCAGGAAACAAGAGAGCGCAGGCGCATCCCGATCTCAGGTCTTCAGGGCCCTCCCTTGGCCCTGTCTTGTAGGTGTGATAGTTACCGAAGTCTCAATGGGGGTTGGAACTTCCAGACCAAAGCTGGAATGGCTACCCACTACATCAGCCAACTTCTGGAAGCAGTCCTCTGACCTCCACATGTGTGTCATGGCACATGCTCACACATACACACACACACACACACACACACACACACACACACACACACAAAACATACAAATAACAAACTTAAAATTGCATTTTCTTTAAAATAGAGATCTAAGCAGAAATTATACAGAAGGCTGAGATTCTTTAGTAACTGTCATCTCCCACTTGAGACTTCCCCTAAATCCCTACTTCCTAGCCAGGCCAACACCACTTAGGAGTATTTGTCTTTCTAGACGTGTGTCATCATTGCACTTTCTGTGATGATGGAAATGTCCTGTATCCATGCTAGGCTTCAGTATATGTCTTTATGCTTAATAGTGTGTATGTGTGTGTATTATAAGTGGTCTCATACTATGTGCTGATCTGATATTTGCTTGTGGTATATAGTATTATCTCTCTCTGCGTCATTATGATTTTCCTTTTATACTGCATTCCTAATTTGCTGGGAATTTCCTCTTCTGAAATTAGTGTATCACGTGGTAAAATTCTCCCCACCACCCTCCATTACCCTAATGGACCATTAAGTAGTATTAATCCACTGAGAAAAGGCTTGCTTTTATTGAGTAACTACTTCATACTTTAGAGCCTTGGGCTAGCTATGATTAGAGGCTTTACAAACTACATTACACATTGGTGCACCACCCCTGGCACCAGTGACTTGTAACAAAGGAGCCAACTGTTCTGTTGTCAGTTAATTTCCAGAGACTTGCTGTGGGCTATCTGACATGAAGCTCTTCCAGACAGTGTTCCACCCGGCACTGGGTTCTGTGATCTGTTGCACTGGCTCTCAGACTTCACTGGAAATACCCATTTCCTAGAGAACTTTTAAAGAGAAAAAAGGATGAACCCATGAACCCCACACCTCAAAGATTGTGATTAATAGGCCTGGGCACCTGTAATTTCAAACCTCAGCCAGGTTGAGTCTGTTGCTTACCTCATCTTTCTGGAAGGATCCACATGGTAGTCTAGATCTTGCCAAAGACCCAGTTAGGTGAACTGTACAACTCTCAGAATATTCCTTACTTCTGTGGCCTTGAAAGTTCTGAAAAAGTTACAAAATTTTGTAAGAATTTAAGATTCATCTTAACCTAATGCTTATATACTGTGGGGCTTAAGTGATCAATCTCAGTTCTCTAAGTTATGGGTCCGATGTGTTTTTTTTTTAATTAAGAAAAGTTTTTTATTCATTTTACATACCAATCAAAGATTCCCCTCTTCCCTCCTCTCGCCCCTCCAGCCTCCTCCTCCCAACCACCCCCCATTCCCTCCTACAAGAAGGGAGGTAAGGCCTCCCATGGGGAGGTACATTTAGTAGAGAGGCAGGTTCAAGCCCCTCCTCCTCCCTCAAGGCTGTGCGAGGTGTCCCATCCATCACAGGTAGTGGACTCCAAAAAGCCTGCTCATGCACCAGGGATGGATTTTGATCCTACTGCCAGGGCCCCTTAAGCAGATCAAGCTACACAACTGTCTTGCTATATGCAGAGGGCCTAGTCCAGTCCCATACAGGCTCCACTGCTGTTGATTTAAATTAAGAGGGACACATGTATTGTCCTGGGAAGGGGAAATAGATGATCTCTCCATGAGCAAACTGGGGATGAGGGGTAGGCAATAGAAGGTAGGGGATGGGGGATGAGAACATAAGGGAACAGGATGGTCAAGCTGGAACAGGGATGGAGTGGGAGAGCAATGAAAGAGATACCATGATAGAGGGAGACATCATGGGGATAGGGAGAAACCAGGTGATAGGGGAATCCACAAGGATGACCCTAGGTTAGACTACTAGCAATAGTGGAGAGGGTACCTGAACTGGCCTTCCCCTGTAATCAGATCGATGAACACCCTAACTGTCATCATAGAACCTTCATCCAGTAACTGATGGAAACAGATGCAGAGATCCACAGCCAAACACCAGGCCGAGCTCCAATGTGTTTTAAAAAATAATTCCCTAGTCTGTTTAGCTCAGCTGTTTTCCACATCTGCCTCAGAGCCCTTGCTGTATACATGAATCTTTTTTAACATGGATTTTTGTGAAATTTTATACTTTATATAAAAAGGAAACTGATGCCTCAAACTTAACAATAATATGTTATATTACTTATGCTAAATAGTAACATTAGTTTACATGAAGTTTTAATATTTTTAAAAAATACAGCTATAACAGGAAGTTGGAAGTGCTGTGTCACCTGGAAACTTTCTTGACCCATTAGTCCAAATGACTTGTCTGTTGTCATGGTTTTATGCCAGGACATTTTGTGGTGGCCTTTTTCTAAAATGGTCACTGGCTCCATTTACTAACACTATACCTTTCCTGGTGTGTAATCTGAGCAATTATCTGATTCCTGCCAATGTGCATAGCAACTAATGGATTTAAATGCTTTGATCATATCTTCTACAGTTTCACCACTTTATGCTTGTTAAAAATAGCAGAGGATGCATTTTAGCACTGTCATTTTACACACTGCAAAAAATCATTTTTACTACAATTATCTCATTTCTCCACTGTTAGATAATTAATAATGGAGCAAGGAAAAATCCTTCCCAGATATGTACTGTTATCAAGCATCTTGGATATTGTACTTTTCCAGAAATTTAGCCAATTGACTTTCTTTTCCATAAAGTGTATTTTTTAATAATGCTTATTGTTTTAGTTTGTTTTAGTGGCTTTTATATTTTATTAGAGACTCTTAAAGATAGAAAGGTTGAGATTACCTAAAACTAAATAAAAATCTATTTCCTTTGAGGTGAAAGTTATGGATAAAGCAGGATATTAAAGTTTTTGAGGATGTTGATTATAGTACAGTTTAGTTTAAAGGTGTTCCTATAATGCCCAGTTTGAAATTATTAGATACTCTCTGATGGAGCTGAGCTAGGAGCCTGTGGAACTGAAAATGGTGCCTTCTTTCCCATTAGGTGAAAGTTGTGGATGAACGGAGGTATCGGAAGGTCTTTGAAGATATCGTACGCATTATGGACAGAATGGAAAATGACTTCCTTCCTTCATTAGAACTTAGCAGGAGAGAGGTAAGCAGAGCTACACAGCTTCCTGTTTGCTGTCCATTTTGAGTTAACACAAAGGAAAGTGTGTCACTTGAAGGTGCATCAAGGTTAACATCTCCACTGGTGGCAGACTGTCTCTGTTCCAGTGTCAGCTTTGCAGTTTGGTAGATGGAGGAGCACATGAAGTGTCTTACCCTCTCAGAGATACAGCTCCCTTTTCTGGACACAAGTTAATACGTGATAAGCTCTTAAAACAGCACCTCCCAGCTCGGAAGCCCTCATATTGGTTGCTCTTGTTTGGCGCTCAGTTCATGTGTCTGAGGGAACAGAGCCTAGTCACAGAATTGGCGTGCTGGACCATGATCATTTCATCTCAGGATCCCTGGAACAATCAGAGGAGCCTTGAACAAGGTCAAAAGTTACCCAACACCTCCTCTGCTGGTGTTAGCCAAATAATGTATGAAAGCCAATGCTAAGAAGTTGTCTTGGTCTGTGAATACATGTGGTGGTTACACATCTGATTAATAATTACCTTATTCTTGATTCATATTGTCTATGAATAATCCAACTTACTTCCCCTACTAGTGATGCATGGTTGTGTCTGTCTGTTATTCCCCAGTTTATGTTTGAGAATGTGAAGTTTCGGCAGCTGCAAAAGGAGAAGTTCCAGATCAGCAACAATGGACAGGTTCCCTGCCATTTTTCTTTCATCCCTAAACTTAATGACAGCCAATACTGCAAGCCATGGCTTCGAGCTGAACCTTTTGAGGGCTACTTGGAGCCAAGTGAGTTTTCCCTTTACCCTTGCCTCTGCTTGCCGCCACCTCGGCTTAACTTCTAGTTCTCTAACCACCTGACTCTCGCTGTCTTTATATTAGTGATAGCTCTTTGTGTCCCATCTCTCCCCTGTGGTTGTTTGGTTTTGGTTTTTGAAGCCAGTCGATTTTCCACTGGGAAGCTCTGTGCTACAATGCACCATCTCTTTCATTTCAGATGAGACAGTGGACATTTCCCTTGATGTATACGTCAGCAAAGACTCTGTAACCATCCTGAACTCTGGTGAAGATAAGATTGAAGATATTCTCGTCCTTCATCTGGATCGCGGCAAAGATTACTTCTTAACCATCAGTGGGAATTACCTCCCAAGTTGCTTTGGTACATCCTTAGAGGCTTTGTGTCGAATGAAAAGGCCAATCCGAGAAGTTCCTGTCACCAAACTCATAGACTTGGTGAGAAGTACCCTAAAACATAAACCATCTTCACATTTAATTTGCACATTTTGTCCCCATTATTTCTGTGCCGTCTTTCTTCTTCTGGGATCAGGGGAACTGACAAATGATACAGAAGAATGTCACTTTATCTTAGCACTACTTTAATTCAATTAAGCTGGAAAGGGAAGAGAAGAGGCTAATGTGTCGTTAACTCTTGTTGCGACTATAGTAGATAATATATTCTAATTCTAAAATAAGATTAAAGGCTCTCTTAAAGCTATAATGCTTGTTAGGCTCGTCACACTCTTTCACATAAATTGGCATGTATGCTAGGTGTGGCAAGTGCACCATGCAGTATTATTCTCATTATGCTTATAAGAAAATTGAGGCCCAGAGGCATTCAGTTGCCCATAGTCCAATAAGTTAGTGACAGATCTACCACCCAGATTTTCTGACTTCCCCTCCAATATCCCTCCCTACAGTATATCAAATCAAACTTTGCTGCTGCTGAGAACACAAGCTGTTAGGGAAACTTAAGAACTTGCATCATAGACCCTAGGGGTGCTTACTACATGTAGAGGTCTCTATCCCCATCCAACATTGATAACAGACTCTTCAGATATGGAGCCTATGAATCTACATTTTACTAACATTCCAGAAGCATTTTTTTTTTGGTAGCCCAGGCTGGACTTGAATTTCCTGTTCAACTTAGAGTGACTTTAAACTTCTGATCTTCCTGTCTCCACCTCCCCAGTGTGGGGTCACAGGTCTATGCCATATGTCTGGTTTATGCAGTGCTGGGGATCAAAGCCAGGGCTTCTTCATACCTGCTAGGCAGGTACTCTGCCAACTGAGAGGCAAACTCAGTCCATAGACAATGCACACTGAGGCTCGTTCACTTCATGTGACTCAAGAAAGGAAAAGAGAAATATTTCCCACCCTTTCCCAAGCCAAGTTATGATATAATATCTATATTCTTAAGAGGAAAAAGTATATTATTTTCAGTAGAAACATGATTTAATAGCAAGTTCATTCTATTAAAAGGCACTTACGATAAATGAAACTATTGTTGGATTTGTGTACAGGTTGGCACTATACGTTTATTCTTATCTGTTCTTTTTAACCAAATGTAATGAAGAGCCAAATGTTATCATGTGTATAAAATCACACTGGTGCTTAGGCCTGGGCAGAGCTAGTGATTGCAGCATCCAGCAGGAAGGGTTAGAGCAGCGGCGGCAGCGGCGGCTGCGGCAGCAGCAGCAGCCGCCTGCTCCCATGTATCTGTGCCGTTGCCATGGAACTGTTGCACCTGTGACTCAGACAGCAAATTACAGCACTGGAATTTTATTTGTTTCCATAGAGCTCTCATGATGGAAGGTTTTACCTGTGCTTGACAGAAAACCATTTACTACAGAAATTTATATCCCGCCAGCCTGGTATTTCTCGTAATTGTTTTTCTCCTAACACCATATTCCCTTTCTGTATTGAAAAAAAAAAATTATACAATGTAGTCTGATCACAGTTCCCCTCCCCCAACTCCTCCCAGAGCCTGCCCGCCCCGCCCAACCAACTCCACACCCGTTCTTTCTCTCTGATTGTAGAAAGCAAACAAAGAGGCAAACAAAAACAAACTAGAATTTTTTTAAAGGAAAAAAAAATCACAAGAAACACACACGGGCACGCACACACATGTAAACAAAAACTATGAAAACACAAGATGGGAAACCATGCAAAAGGCCAGTAGGACAAAAAAATGCCCAAACAAAGCAATATGAGACAAAAAGTCTACAAAAATACCATTGGTTCATTTTGTTTTGGCCATTTCCTGTTGGGCATGGAGCTTACCACCATATTCCTTATTTTTCAAATTTTGTGTTTCACCTGTTAAAATAGATTATGCATGATTTTTTTCTACTTTATCCCAAACACTATTTCCTAGCTTTCTTTGTTTCTGCTTTTTATTTTATTATTATTTTTAATTTTTTGAAAACGTTTTTTGTTTTACACACACACACACACACACACACAGACGTGTGTTTTGCCTGTACACATGTCTGTGAACCATGTGCGTGCCATGCCTACCCACAGAGGCCAGAAGAGGGTGTTGGATTCCTCTGGAACTGGGTGGTTGTAAGCCACTGTCTGGGTAATGGGAGCCAAACTCAGGGCCTCTGCAAGAGCAACAAAGGCTCTTAACTGCTGAGCCATCTCTCTACCCCTGTTCCTTCCTTTTATGAAAAATGTCAAATGTGTAAGAAAAAAACAGAATAATACAGTGAACTCCCACATGACTTACACACACACACACACACACACACACACACACACACACACACACACTTTTTTGTACCATTTAAAATTAAGTGGCTCTATATCAGCTCGACACTATAAACACTTCAGCCTGTATCTCTTAAGAAAAAGGACAAACTTTTGCATACACACAGCACTATTATTGTACTTCAGAAAACAGCAGTCCACAATGCCATGTAGCATCTCATTTATATTCGTATTTTTCCAGTTCTATTAATGTCTTTTATAGATTTTTAAAAACAAAAATGCAATCTTGGTTCATGCTGTATAACATATGTGTATATATGTACATATATGTGTATACATATATTCATATATATGCTAAGGTTTCTATTGTATTTTTCATAGTAGAGCAATTCTCCATTTTTTTCTTTTTAATAAATATTTATATTTTATAATTAATTTAATTTTACATATCAACCACGGATTCCCCTGTCCTTCCTCCTCCCACCCCCCAGCCTTCCCCCCAACCTACCCCCTATTCCCATTCTTTATTGTCATTTGCTTTTTAAGAGTCTAGTTTAGTTGCCCAAGCATAGGTCTATTATTTCCTAAATTTGGACAATTCTTCTTGGTATTTTTAACTTATCCTTGTATACCCTCTCTTTACTTTTTATTTCCTATCAACTAGACCATGGCTTATTTTTATCAAAATCAGTGGCAGCATAATAGTACCCTGACCATAATTTTTCCATATTCTGGGAGTGACTAGGAGGCTCAACCAGCTTTAAAGGGTCTTCCTGTATATAAAATATATTATCAGGCAAGTCGACCACACCCATAAATAGAAAGTAGACAAAATCATTAGAGGAATCAGTGGCTCTGTAGAGGGCCTTCCGTGCTCTTTTAGAACATAATTGACTCAGGGTTAAAGAAATAGAACCTTGGTCATTTGTAATTACCTAATGACTTTTTATTACATTATGCGTGCATGATCATTTGTTCTTTTTGAAAGTTCTTATCTTGTAGACTTTAGGGTTCTTATTCTTTCCATGGTTTATTGCATTTCAGTGTTATTAAATTACTGTATCTCATCAGTAAGGAAATTATCCGTCTTATTGTGCGGCAGTAAACAGGAATCTAAAATAATCACTTCCCTTTCTGAACACTTTTCTGCCTGTTTTGACTCTGAAATACTTCTTTAGGTGTCATGTTCATTCACGCTTTTCCAGGACCCAATGGGCTCTTTCCAAGCCCATGAGACAGTGCCCTTAGTACTGGTACATGTCCTCTATTGTAGTGTGTGCTATAAATTCAGGGTGAAGCCAGGACCAAGTTCAGTGCGTATGCTCTGTCTCCATGTACTGTTTCAAGAAGATTCTTATGTTACATCTGCTTCCTGCCAAATGCAAAATGAGATAATTGGCATGAATATTTTTGTTCTTCCAACCATTTTCAATAATAGAGATTCTACAACTCCTAGGGTAGTTGGGGTTAGGTTAAGAGGGAACAGATGAGAATTATTTGCTGTTGTAATTATTTATATTCTTTTTCCGAACAAAGACACACTTCTCTGATTTATTAACTAACATAGTTAACTAGCAAATAATCATCAATATTTATTACATGCTGGATATAAAGTAGTATGGAGATTATGTGAGTTTTTGTAATTTAGTGTTCGGGAAAGTATACTTGCTTGCAAAATATAGCTAAGTTCAAAGTCATGGTTAATAGTTTTGTTTGAGATAATTTGAACATTAATGATCTTTACTGGCTACTGCTCACTGTATTTGGTTAAGTCAATATTTTGGGAAATGATTTAAAGTGAATGTTACAGAGATTGTAATTTGTATTCACAGTAGATTCCTTCCTACAGTTACTCTAGCCCTTGTGTGCTATAAAAGCTTATCGATTCACCAGACAATCTCTGTAAAATCAATCTCAGAATCAGCCTATTTTTGTCTTAATGGATATTTGATGCTTGTAATATTAACAATATCTAGAAATATGTTCAGTACATATTAATAAAGTAGATTAGAAAAGTGATTTGGAGTTGACCATAGACATGTTTCCAGTCAAATCAGAGTACTTAAGAAACAAATATGTGTTTAGGTATAGTCTGAGAGACTCTTCTAGAAGTAAGGGGCACCTTGAAAAAGGATGCAAAATAAAAGAAAAGTGACAATGGATGGGAAATTCTAACATTTCCCTGGAAACGGTGAAGGGTCAGATTATATTACATGAAACTGGTTCTGTAGTATAGGGGTAGGCAATGGCCTCAAAATCAAGAGATGTACTTATGCTTGAGCCAGAGATTATCTAGGACCTTCGGGAGACTTTGAGGACTACTACAAGGTTGTAAGTTGACATATTAGAAGGAACCTTCTGCTGTTGCATATAGAATGAGCTAATAGAAAGGAGACCAGGCTTGACGTGCCAGAACTGGTTAAGGGTTTTGGTTGCAAGTACAAACGTGGAAAAGATGAAAGGTGGGTGGAGAAAATTCCAATGAGGAGAAGGTTATAAAGCCTGAGATAAGAACTTGGTGATTCGTTCAGTACCAGTGCTCTCCTTACTCTGTGTTTGCTTTATCTTGCTGATCTAATCGTTCCTTTCTTGTCCTGTTACATGCATGATTTGTTTCTTCTATATATTCATATGAATTATTTCTTCTGAGAACTTCAATTTCCATTTAGTTATCATTAAATTTGAACCTTCTAGTTGGGCCCGGTGGTACACACCTTTTATCCAGCTACTTGGAAGACTGAAGGCAGGAGGATCACAAGAGAAAGTTAACAAGCCATGTCTCCATGTCAAAAGTTAAGAGGGGATGGGGGAGTTGGAGATGCAGCTCAGTGGTGGAGCACTTTCCCAACATAGCCCAGGCCCTGGGTTTAGTCCTCAGTACTGTCAGTCTGAATCCTCTATTTGTAAAGAACTCTTTTATATTGTTTTAGCAATGTTCACTACTGAGAACGTTCTTCTTAGGGTAAATGTTGGAGTTAGGAATGATGTGCATTATACTTGCTATGTGTCATGTCACTCCTGGAAAAAAGCCTGAAATGGGCTCCTGTTTCGAATGCGATCAACAGAGCCTTTTACAAGTACCCTTTCAAGTCCACTGAACTCCGGGATGAGTGACCTTTTATTAGTGGAGATTAACTACGGTTTATAGTTTCAAAATTCAGACTAGTGTTGAATTAAGCATAATTTACATTTGTTGTCTTTAAGCCTACATCCAGAGAAGTAAACTCGCTGTATGTTTTCCTTTTTCCACTTTCAAGTGTATGTGATGTGCATGTGTGTGTATGCATATTTGTGTATGTGTGCATTTGTGTGCACATGCATGTGAAGCCCCGAGCTTGATGTTGGGCATCATTCTCCATCTGTCTCCTACCGTATTTGTTGAGGCAGAATCTCTCAGTCAAACCCAGATCTCAATGATTTGGCTAGTCTTGCTAGCCAGCTTCTTCTGAAGCTCTCATATCTCCCCAAGACTAGACTTATAGGTGGGCCACCACACTCACCTAGCATTTGAGTAGGTTCTGGGGATCTGAACCCCATCACACTTATGTAGCAAATGCTTTAAACACTGAGCCATCACCCCAGCCACCAGAGGAATAAGCTCTTCATGTAAATTTGCTGCCAGTCCAGTTGCATTTAATCAGTCCTTTTGACTCTTAGAATTTTCTCTTTTATCCATTCCTCATGTTTATAGTATTGGAGGTGGAACTCAGTGTTTCATTCAGACCTTAGTAGTAGATAATCATTTACTACTAAGAAACACTACCTGGCCACTATTTTTAAATATATATATTTTCCCATTCTCGTGTTTTTTAATGATTTTGTGTGTGTATGTGCGTACGTGCGTGAGTACGTGTGTGAGTACGTGCGTGCATGTATACTTGGATAGACATGCATGTACCACAGCACGTGTGTGTTGTTCAGGACACCTCTTGGATGTTGGTTCTCTCCTACCATGTAGGATCCAGGGATTGAACTAGATCTGCATAAGTGCACCTCCATCAAGTGAACCTTCTCCCAGGCCTCATATTAGTAAAGAATTAGTTGATTCACTGCTGATTTAGCTTACGCATTCACACCAAGGACAATGTAAGAGGTCAGAGACAGTTTTATGGGTTGGTTCTTTTTTCTACCATGTGAGTTCCAGAGATTTAACTTAAGTGATCAAGCTTGGTTGTAAACGCCATGAACTGCTGAGCTCTTTCATGGGCCCGCATAGTAGTTCCTGTTTGTTTGGCTTTTTGAAACACTTTCTCTGTGTAGCTTTGGTGTCTGTCCTGGGTCTCTCTCTGTAGACTGGGCTGGCCTCGAACTCACAGAGATCCGCCTGCCTCTGCCTCCCAAGTGCTGGGAATAAAGGTGTGCGCCACCACTGTCTAGCCCCCGTGTTAGTTTTAAGGTGTTTCTCTCCCTCTTGACCTATGTTGATAGGCATTTAATGTTCCCCTTTGTTTCTGCACTTCATGTTTTCCTGTTCAGGTCTAGCAGACTGAACCTTCTGTAATGCTGCTCTAGTGGGGGCAATGGTTTAGTTGCTCAAAGGTAGTGAGTGGCTCCCCCATGCCTGACGCACACAATCTAGATTCATTAAGTTGTCATTCAGTGCCACCTTTTGTTTCTTGACATGTTTCTCAACATTGTCTAGTTAGCTTATGCTCCCCACCAACAAGATGAGTAAATTCTTCCCAGTCACCTTGTCACCTAACTTTTCTGAGCATTTGTTTCTTTCTGCCTCTTCGACCTTTGCTTCAAGCATGGATCTTGCTATGTTGTCCGGACCGGCCCTGAACTCCTGCATCCATGTGAACTTCCTGAGTAACTGTCATCACCGGCCAGCGCCACTGTGCCTGGCTTACTTCCACTTGTTATAGCCCTACCTCCAAATCCTGGGAATCAAGGGCTTACATGTGGCTCCGTAGTAGAAAGTTCGCCCAGCATACACAAAGCTCTGGGTCCTAACACCAGCTGACAAAAAAAAAAAATTTCCTGTGGTTTTGTTGTTGTTGTTGTTGTTGTTGTTTCAGTACATGTGGCCATATATTGGCAACTTGTACATATGAATTCTGAGAATATCAGGTTGTAAATTCTGAGACAAGGAGGACCAGACTCCATTGGAAACCAAGGTCAAGGAGCAACCACATCTTTCTCCTTTCTGTGCTCTTATTTGTCACTGTTCTCCTTAGAAGATATTTAACGTAGCCCTTTGTACTGGTAGTTGGTCCCCAATCAAAGGAAACTTCTTTCAGGGCCTACAATGACATAAAATCCCTGCTTCATTTTGCTTGGTATATCATGTGTCACGTGTTCATCAGAAGACAAATTCAAAGTCTGTCAGATATGTTAAAAAGTATTTCTAGCTGGGTGGCAGTGGTGCATGCCTTTAATCCCAGCACTCGGGAGGCAGAGGCAGGTGGATCTCTGTGAGTTCGAGGCCAGACTGGGCTACAGAGTGAGTTCCAGGAAAGGCACAAAGCTACACAGAGAAACTCTGTCTTGAAAAAAAAGTATTTCTAAATTTAATAAAATGTTGGAGTACAAAACTTTTGTTAAATTAGATGGCTGGTACTCAGAATCAATTTCACATTTAGAAGTATCATGATGATAGAACAATGTGTACCGACTAGGACTCTGACTACTTTATTTCACATGGTATTTAAGTTTAGATAAACTTGGAAAATCATGTTCAATTCATAATGTATCTAACAGTACTAAAACCCCTAATTGTCATATATAACAACAACCAGGGAAAAATAGGTTCAGGATTATCACTTGGAATGTTAGGGAATACACACATACTCACTTCCACTGCAGGCGCCCTGGCTTCTCTGACAGGAACACTTAGCTTTCTCCTTAGAGCTACCAGACCTGAGATGTGATTTATACTCGATTTTCTCAGTGGTCTATAATGGGAATGGGAAGAGTCCAGTTGAGAGTCTCTGGGCAGTGTATCCCACCTCTTCCTAACTTTAGATTGCTTCACTGTCCCTATGAGGAAAATATTTTACCTGCTTCAGAGCTAAAGACACTGAGACAATATGAAGTTTGGTAAATTGCTTGAGCAATCAGTAAGAGGCAGAAGGAAGATTTGTACCAAGGCCTGTCTAACATCAGTACCTATACTCTTGGCGTTGACCATGCTGCCTTGTGAATAGCGTTTCTCACTGTTCCTAGCTGATTGTAGTACTCGCACAGATTTCCCCTGCCTCTCTATCTAGGAAGCACTTGTGTTGTCCTTTCTGTCTACATGAGTATAGTGATCATGAATGGGGTTAGTCAGACCTGGGTTCCAATTCTGATTCTGTCACTTATTACCTATGTGTGACCTTGGGCAAATAACTTAACCTCTCAAAGCCTCAGTTTCTTCATCTGTAAAATGGGAATAATGTTTCACATTAATGTGCAGATAAAGTGACATCATATATAAACCCTTTGCATGGCTGCTGGTACATGGTAGCTATTCCTAGGTGGTGGTGACCATTGCTGCTGCTCTCACTCTCACTGGGTTGGAATGACTTCAGAAATAACAAGGAAGCTAAAAGCGCTCTTTCCCCTGCTGCTTCTTTGTGTTTTATGTCCACTAGGAAAATAGAGGAACTGATAGATACTCTGATCCACAAAGCTCTGAGATAAATCCATTTACATTTCAATGGGACTTTCAAATCTGGGGAGTCTATTGGCCTTCACGGAAGGAGGTGGGTGGGTACTGGGAGAGGGAAAAAGTTCTTGGAGGCTCTTAGAGATTCCGGGGACAAGCTGGGATGAGAACAGCAATAAAAAGGGATAGCTTATCCCCTGCTTCTGAGTGGTTACGCTCAGGCCAGCAGCCGAGTTCTTCCATGGAGGCAGCATTGGGGTGTGGTAAGAACTACACATGACAGAAGATAAGCAGGAAGTCACAGCACCAGGCTTGATTAGATCCTCAGACGGCTTCCGGGGGCACAAAAGTCAAGGCCTGTAAAAGGATGGTTTTTGAGTGATAATTTCAGCAAACTATGTAATAATATACTATGCATGACAAAGAACTTTGCATGTAGAAAATGTGTTCTGTTTTCAGTGTTCATCATTTGAAGGATTTTGAGCTTTTAAAAACCTATGTGTCTAGCAAGCTGGCAAGATCTAATACTGAGCTGTTTCTAATTCTGTGAATTAACTCTGATCATTGTCTATCTGCCAATGACTTTTCTCCTGCTCTGCTCTCAGGAAGAAGACAGCTTCCTAGAAAAGGTAATTCAATCCATTGGTGGTAACGAAGGTTTCCTTGTGCCTGATTAACACTTAACTGTGGTCCCTGGAACTTGTCCCTAAGCATTCTCATATCAGAGGCCTCTGACTTGGTGAGAATTCCTTAAGAAGCCCCGATGTCCTGACAGGTGTCTTGAAGTATGATCAAAATACAAGAACGATGTTTATTCATCTGATAAGTTGTTGATACTCTGTATGTAAAAGAAATAAAACTCAAGGATACAGATTTATTTTTTGAGACAGGGTCTCGAGTATTACAGGCCTCAAACTCACTATATAGCAAGAATGACCTTGATTTTTTATCCTCCTGCCTCCACTTCCCCAGTGCTGGGATTACAGCACTCCTCATTTTATGCAGTCCTGAGAATCAAACTTGAGCCTTATAAAAGATGATAGATAAGCATTCTGCCGGCTGAGCTACATCTCTAGCCACCAGTGTGTGTGTGTGTGTGTGTGTGTGTGTGTGTGTGTGTGTGTGTACTGAAAGGGGTAAAACCTAGTGTACTGCCATTGAGCTATACCCCAGCCACATTTGCATTTCTTAATTTCCAGACAAGTGCTATACTATGAAGCTAGATCTCTAGCCCATATTTGTCTTGATATATCTTATCTGAAAACTCATGAGTTGGAGGGTACTGTTTAGCTGCCCCTGATTCCAATGATAGTAAAACCAAAAATTGCTATTCCTGTTGCATTAATAGTGATTTGGAAGCTGGGGAAATGGCCCAGTCAGTAAAGTATGTTGTTCGGATCTTAGAGAGTCTTTTAATTGAAAAAAAGAAAAAAAGAAAAAAAAACCTAGAGCCAGATATCAGGGTGAAAGCTGAAAGAGCAGCCAGCCACTAGTTCTTACCTCTACAAAATCCTCAGCCTAAAGAGAGTGAGTTCCTGTTTCCTTACACCTTATATACCTTTCTCTGCCTTGCCATATTACTTCCTGGGATTAAAGGCATGTGTGCTTCCCAAGCAAAGGCATGAGATCTCAAGTGATAGGATTAAAGGTGTGTGCTACCACTGCGTGACCTCTATGTCTAATCTAGTGGCTGGCTCTGTCCTCTGATCCTCAGGCAAGTTTATTAGGGTACACAATATATCACCACAAAAGTACTTGTCATGCAATAATGAGGGCCCAAGTTCAGATTTCCAACACCAGTGTAAACAAAAGAGCCAGGTACAGTAGCACACATCTGTAATGCCAGTGATGGGGACAGATACCAGGTGGGTCCCTGGAGCTCACTAGCCAGCCAGTCCAAAAGAATCAGTGAGCTCCATGTTCAGTGAGAGAACCTGTCTTACAAACTAAAATAAAATGGAGACAGACTGAGGAAGACAACTGATGTCAACCTCTGGCCTGCATACACACACACACACACATACACATGCATCCACATGGACCATACATACAAAAAAGGAGTGATTTTGGGACTCTTGACAATAGTGGTTAATTACTCAGAAGAATACCCAGATATGGTCAAGAAACAGAGTGCAGAGTAGAATTGTGGAGCTAAATCATAGATGGAGTAAAATCATAAATCATCTAATCTGGCCATCTGTCTTTAGACAGAGAAAGGTATTTTCTGTGTTCTATCAGCCAAGGCCCAAGGCCCAAGGCCCAGAAAGGTAGAAAATACTGTGAAAAGGCCCACTGGCACAGAGCACCAGAGTGTAAGGTATGGGTGTACTGTTTCGTGCCTCTCAAGTGGTATGCCCCTTCCGCAGGGCCTCACAGCCTCTTCCATCCCCAACTGGAGATGCCAAGCTTTCCTCGGGGAGGGAACTGCTCAACAGACATTCCACAGCATGTTCATAGAGGGTTTGAGGGACCTTCCCATTGGGTGGAGTTGAATGCATTTTGAAGGTGAAGACTCTTTAACCACTAGCATTAAGATTACAAAGTATAGGCTTATAAGGCAGAGTATGTCTTGTTGAAGAAGGCAGAGTGTCTTGGTTCCCCTTTGAACATCAGAGTTCACAATAATGTACAGAACATTTTTTTTGTAAATATTCTTTCCCCATTTTCTTACTGTATCCTTTCCTAGACTTCAGAGTCACAAGTGTGACATTTCCTATTATCACACATGAATTTGGAAGTGAATGGTAGATGCTTTATATAACCTACTGACATTTTATTAACCTTTTAAACCACTAAGGCTTGAGACATCTTTGCTTCTTAGCTCTTCTCTGTTAAGGGCAGTCCATGTTCTGTCTATTCAGTTAGACAGTGCCTTGTGTTGTCTTAATGCCTCAGGACAGGAAAAACCTTTAGTTGGATGTCAGATTTTTTTGAGTCAATGATGAATAATTTATATATGGTAAGTTTGGAGGCATCTGCTAAAGAATCTGCACATGTGTTCTGTTTGGTCCAGAAAGTTAGTAGAGTGCATTATGAAGTGTTTGGATGCCTGCATGTAATACATACAACCAGAATGAAGTCCGTGGGTGACTTCACCAATAGAAGTTATAGAAACTATGTAGAATATGAATATCGAGACATAACATCCCAGGGAAAGAAAGAAAATGAATGTGAAAACAGATACATAGAGAGATTTGAAATAGTAACCAGCAATAACTACTCCTTTCTCTTCCCTGTAGCAGCTCAGAAAGTTCATTGGTGCTTATTCAAAAGCACCATGTTAAGAAAAGAACTGGACGCTGCTGAAGTTATGTGGTCCCTGTGAGCATAGTGCTGTGCTTTTTTCTTTCTCTTAAAGCTATATAGCTGGAGGTTATAGGTAGAACAGTGTCAGGCAAGAAGCTGAAAAGTTGACAATATATAATGTATGACTTAGAGGTGGCAAAAGGAAGCGGATGCTAAAAGCTGAACATGGCTTTCTCCATTGGAATTCTTCTGAGGCTGCCTTCAAATGCCCTTTTAGCCTGTTTTGGATACATTTTCCATATGCTTTATATTTGAATCTATAAACCTAAAAGATAAATTAATATTTATTTTTGAGCATTGGGAGATAATTGAGTTTATTTTACACTTTGAATTTAGTTATTTGTCTGATATATGTCACTTCTGGATTTTTATCTTATATTCTTTCAGAAGACTCTAACAATAGAAAGGTAGGTAAAACAAATAATAGCCCTTAGAAATCTTTGCTGAGCTATTAACATAAATAATAACTTCTGGAAGTAGACCCTTGAGTTTTCATGGTATTCTAGCTCCTCAGTTGCTATTATATTCCAGGTTATTAGTTTTGGATTTTGGAGCTTATGATTAGAAAATTGGATCAAGTTCATATTTGTGCATCTAATGTGCAGAATTGTCTTTAATTCCTCCGAACCAAATCAATTCAGTTAAAGAAACAATGAGAACTCCCAGTAGTATTTGTGGTGAGACCTGAAGGAGAGTTAGTGTAGAAAAAACTGAAACCTGAGTGTAAGCACGGCCCCTCGAGGTGCCGTGTTAACAACTGTGATTTCATGGTCCAGCTACTAGTCACGTGTAGACTCTGCTGTGACTGTATTCTATTCTGCCATGCTGGTTCTCACTGCACAATGTGGAATGCGTCCATAGGATGCACACCATAAGCACAAGTGAAATGCTTACTGAGTGAATGAAGCATTTGGGGAAGGAGATTAACTACTGGGACCATTACTGAGGGCCTCCTGAACATGGATGTCTCTTGTGAGAAAAAAATACAAATGCATAAGAGACAAAGATCACATTGTATCCACTTGAACAGGTTTTGAAAGAGATTTCTCTCTTTATTCTGAGGCCCCTTTGATTTTCATCCCTTTTCATCTGTTAGGAGAAATCCCTTCTGCAGATGGTCCCCTTGGATGAAGGTGCCAGCGAGCGACCCCTTCAGGTGCCCAAGGAGATCTGGCTTCTAGTAGATCACTTATACAGATATGCATGTCACCAGGTGAGTGTGAGAAAACCTTCCCTGAAACTTCAGAATGTGCATAAATCCTGTAGGAAATTATAATGCTTCACATCAGCGTAGTGCATTTCACTGTCCCAAGCAACCTCCATGTGGCTGCTCTGTCCAACCTCTAAAGCATATTAGCTAAGCAGGTACCTGAGACCACACTCCGAGTTTGATGGCAGAGCCATGACCAGAACTGAAAATGCCCACGGCTTGTTTATGCACTTTGCATTGAACGACTGAGTACTCCAGTCTGATGACAATTTTAGGTGCCATGTAGCCAATTGCAAATTTTAAAATTGAAGCAAACTTCAAGTCCATTTATTTAACATAGCACTACGTTTTTTTTTTAAATCCTATACTAAACAATAGCCATGCCCAATTCATTCCCGAAAAGAAAGAACTTTCTTTAACCATATTGAAGACAGTGTTCTCAATTTTACTTTGACCAATATAACTTGAAAAACCAAGTTTTATCATGAATGTACCATTTCCTCCTTTCCAGGCATCCAATTCTGTCCACATTTGATACACTTATGATTATGTAGGGTACACTCTGCCTTATTTTTTGGAGGCTCAGTGGACTACTTGGCTTCCTGATCTAGCCATGTAGTCCCTTGCCCTATCAGGTAGAAGCTAACATGTCATTTTTGAACATGTCATCTTCTTGCTTGAAAGAAACTTTCCCATGGACTATAGAAACGCTAAAGGAAAACAATGCTACACCCATACCTCCTTCCCTAACCGTTAATGCATGTGCCACCCCTCACCTTCTGCTGCGCTCCCAGTTTCTGGGCAAGCTTCATAACTTAAGTGGATGGCTAGCTTGCCTTGTTCCCTTCATTCTGATTTCTTTCGTAGGAGGACCTGTTCCAAACCCCTGGAATGCAGGAGGAGTTACAGCAGATCATTGATTGTCTGGATACCAGCATTCCTGAGACAATCCGTATCCTTTCTGCTCAAGGCTTGGGAATCTGGACAGATACATGGCCAAAGTCTTTTCCCACCTGCATTTTATGTTTGTGTTTCTACAATGATTTTTGTTATCGTCTTATTATAAGATAGTCACTGACTATCCAGTTATTTTCTCAAAACCTTTCAGGAATTTTTAGTCGATCTTTGTGTAAGACTAAGAGGAATCAAGGGGTGGGTAAGAACAACTTCGAGTGAGCATGGGACATAGGCTCCATAGCATGAGTACTGCCATCCTTCAGCCAGCTGGTCATTGCTGCTAACCTTCCCACCCCACCCACATGCTCTCACTAGGGCAGGAAGAAGAATGAGAAAAACACTGGCAACTAGTTTATACCCCATCCAGTGGACCCTATCATTGTGCAGGGTGTGCTCCCTGAGTCTCTGGATTAGTGAAGGGACTCCAAAGGGACTTTGGCCAATTCTGTGCCTACTTGGCTGCAGAGTACCTGGACCATTCATTATCAAGCCCCAGTCAGGAGTAGTGTGTGTGTGTGTGTGTGTGTGTGTGTGTGTGTGTGAGAGAGAGAGAGAGAGAGAGAGAGAGAGAGAGAGAGAGAGAGAGAGAGAGAAACCATCCCTAGAGAGGCTTGAGGAAGGGAGCCAGTCAGATGTGTATGTGGCTTTTCGCTGGGTCCCTCTCCCCTTGACTCGAGGTGACGCAGCTGGCAGTAACCACTCTGTGGCTGAAGCACTGCTCATTTTCCTGGAAGCCCTGCCCGAGCCCGTCATCTGTTACGAGCTCTACCAGCGATGTCTTGACTCTGCTCACGATCCTCGGATCTGCAGACAGGTGAGAGTCTTGCTGCTCTGAGGATATGGCCCGTGCAGGTTCTCCCAGAGAGAAATCATCAGTTTTACAAAGCTACGTGATAGAATGGGCCTGGGTCTGTCATTCATCACAGAACAGCATTGTTCAAAGTTGTGACCCTCGAGCCAGGCGGTGGTGGCACACGCCTTTAATCCCAGCACTTGGGAGGCAGAAGCAGGCAGATCTCTGTGAGTTCGAGGTCAGCATGGTCTACAGAGTGAGTTCCAGGAAAGCCAGGGCTATACAAAGAAACCCTGTCTTGGAAAAAAAAAAGTTACGACTGTGGGAGCCAGTGAGATTGTTTAGTGAGTAAAGGTGTATCCCACCAAGCCTGATGACCTGAGTTTGATCCTCAGAACCAAAGTGATGAAAGAATCAAGTCCCAATAGTTGTTCTCTGATCTCCACAAGTGCCCTGCCCTCGACACACACTATAAATAAATGAAGTTGAACCCCTTGATTTTAGGTACTATTATTTTCTGTTCTATTGGAATGTTTTCTAGCTGGTCTATTTCTGTTAACAGAAAATTTAGTGGGGTGGTTATTTGAACCCTTGGGGTATTTGGCAAAGCTAATTGAAAGTACAGTTCTAGCTGTCATTACCAGGAAAAGTGGGTAGCAGTTGGGAGCCTTTCTTCTTCTTCTTCTTCTTCTTCTTCTTCTTCTTCTTCTTCTTCTTCTTCTTCTTCTTCTTCTTCTTCTCCTCCTCCTCCTCCTCCTCCTCCTCCTCCTCCTCCTCCTCCTTCCTCCTCTCTCCTTCTTCTTCTTTCCTTCTCCTCTTTCCTTCTCTTTCCTTCTTGGTATGTTTTTAATCTTGAGAAGAATTTGGTCTACAATGGCTGAGACTAGCTATGAATCACATTAGTGAGTGTTGGTAGGAGGTACTCATCATTGCCACGTAATTGTAGAGAAAAACGCTTAAGTTGACAGATGCCTTTGCTGTTGGGGGAAAAGGAAAAAAAGAACAGATGAACACTTACCTTCTGGTGAGGCACTGTGGGAACATGATTCTAAGGTGAGTAGATGGCCTGGTCATTGAATAGAGAGAAACTAAACCAGCCTCACTTCAGAGTTATAATTCAGTAGGTAATATACTGGTCATGAGTAAGTAATAGAGTATAGTGACAGACAAATGGGGCCTATAAGAGATTACAAAATGTTCTTATGGCAGCTATAAATTCGTATTCCCTTTAAGCTATTTACCTCACTCCACACTCCTCTTTAATAAACAGGTAATTTCCCAGCTTCCAAGATGCCATAGAAATGTTTTCCGCTACTTGATGGCATTCCTTCGTGAACTCTTAAAATTCTCTGACTACAACAATGTCAGCGCCAACATGATCGGTAAGGGTGCTTCACAAGAAAGTCTGTGTGGAGTGTTTGCTCGGAATAATCTGTATGCATTGTACATAATGTATACCTATTTGATATTCGGGAACATGGGAGTCACCTCCCTCCTGCTGTTCTTGTTGCCTGCACCCCGAACCTTGAGGTTTTGCTAAGGTCATGTCTGACAATGGGTTTCCCCTTTTCTTTCTCCTACCCTCCAGCTACTCTTTTCACTAGCCTTCTCCTAAGGCCTCCACCAAACCTCATGACAAGACAGACTCCAAGTGACCGCCAGCGTGCCATCCAGTTCCTTCTGGGCTTCCTGCTCGGGAGTGAGGAAGACTAAGGCTTTTCCTATCTGAGATCCTAGAAGAGGAATATCTTGGGCTCCAAGTATTTCAGAATGATTTGAAAAGTCCTGACACAAAAAGGGTCTACTGCAGGATCTTAAGTTCTATTAATATTACAAAGGGAAGAGTTTCTTAATCCCTCCTCACCATATCCTCCTACACAGCAAAATCCTTTTAGACATATATTGCAAAGCCAAAGTTACCATATTTTGGTGTTTTGTGTTTACTCTTTGTAAAGCAAAGAGGT
The DNA here is from genome assembly GCF_004664715.2 of Peromyscus leucopus. Lineage (NCBI taxonomy): Eukaryota > Metazoa > Chordata > Mammalia > Rodentia > Cricetidae > Peromyscus > Peromyscus leucopus. The sequence continues at coordinate 113,278,520 of NC_051083.1, forward strand.
CTGTATTTACACTCCTTTACCTAGGGCTGTGTTTTCTGCCCTGCTTCCCAGTCATCATGATTATCTGTAATACCCTAGGCCTGGATTGTGAGGCACTCCCAGTCTAGGCCTACAAGCACTACTTGCTGTAACTCAGACTTGTCTGGAGTCCTTTGGATCATGCACTTTGGATCCACCCTCATCCCATGTCACTACTTCACACTCCTCCTCCATCCATTCTGTCACTTTGAAGGAAGCCTGGATGAGGCTAGTGACTCCATGGGTAGCCTCATCAGCGAGGCTCACTGTCTACATGTTCCATGCATTTGTGCATTTCTACTACAATGTCTGTGTCACTGTAACGTTGGCCTTCTTGTGGATCCGCACTTGGTGGAGCCCAATTCCCTTGTCTCAGATCATATTAGCTTACATAATTTTATGACTGTAGAGATGGCATCCCACTGATGTGAGAAAATCACAATAGCCAGGAAAGCACTGTGAGTATTTTGGGAGTGAAAATGTCCATGCTTGGCAGTCCTGCCTCCTACTTCCCTTTACCTGTTCGTATCCACACTTGACATGAGGAGTAATCCTGGATGTTAGGGAACCCATCTCCCACTAGAAACACGCTTCCAGAATAATGTTTGCATCACAGTCGAAAAAGGAGCCTGTGCACCTCAAGTGAGGCCCCTGGATCTTTCCCCCTCCCCCAGACCAAATATTGAGGGGAACCCTCAGATCCCTTTCTCCTATCTTCTGAAGTATCAGGGGGAGACATTGCCCTCTCTCAGCAGGGCTGACTCTGGGCTCCATATCTGGCTCCTTCTAGTAAAGAATTTAAAGACTGCCCTTGCCTCCTAGTTACTCGAGTTATCTAGTGCTGTGTAAGAGAGACTGGTCAGTGGGACCAGCCACACACATTACCTCTCCCACCTTCAACGACTCTGAGGTTTTCATTTCATTCAAGCCTTGCGGAACCGACAGACTTCCTAAAACTAGTCTGTTGGTTGACAGCTACTGACTGCAGACTGCCTGGTGAAATTGGCTTGCTTGGTTGTCTTTCAGTGAAACCAACCCAAGTTGTCTCTTGGTTAAGTTACACCAAATTAACATGGGGTGTAAGGAACTTGTATAAGGCTTGGGTACTGATTCCATGACTCTTGTAGCATCCACGAGAGGGCCAGGGAAACATCCACCATCAAATGGTTTTCCAGTTCCCTCATCTCCTCAAAATTGAGTTCTTTGGAGAACAAAAGGTATGTATCCTGCAATAGACCGCTTAAGCCCTTACCCAAATGAGAGTTGGAAAATCGGAGGCAGAGTGTTGGGGCCAGCTCACTGAAGATCTGACTGGTAAACAGTTAGTTAGTGGAAGACTGAGAGGGAAGAGTCTTGTCACACCTATTAGGCCGGAAAGTACCACCAAAAAAGCAGATGATAGGGGCTAGGGCAAGGTGGTCCACAGGGAAATGCCTCTCCTGTGCCCATTTTATAATATCTTGCCAACCTTGGGTGTTTGGGTGACCAAGAATATGGTTAGTAGGGGCTCTGTGAGGCATGCATGTAGTGTCCTTCCTTCATCAGGCCAAAGCACCAACTTGCTTCACTGCCTCAACCTTTTGTCCAGCTTGGCCTGGGATGTATATAGGGTTGAGGGTTTTAGACAATCTCCAGTAGGGGATACAAAGTAGATCAGATGGAAGAAACCTGCTTCCCTAGCCTGCCTTATTCAGCACGCCAACCTCTAATCCCTAATTCCTCCAAGGTACTGTTTCATACTTCTTCTTAGTTAAGGATTTCAGATCCAGCTGGTAGGGAAGGACACAGCACCTAGTGTCTTAGGGAAGAAATGATTCCCATCTGTTGGCTGATAGTGCATTGGTTTCCCTTCTACTCTTTTCTGATTCTTAACCGGAAGTTCTTTGTTATATTTCACAAAAATGTCTTGGTCACTAAGCAAAGCTGCTAGTGGGATTCTGTATTTTGTGTCATCTTTTTTATTATTATAATTTATTGCAATTTTTCTGAATAAATATATGTTGTGTGAAAAATCATTGTGATCTTAGAAAGAACTGATGTGGGGATACTTATGTCACCTGGTCTCACTTGGTTTTTTTGGTAGTCCCCATCAACTATACCTGTACCTGTCATCACCCAGTTTACATAGAAAGGCCATTTTCAATTTTTGCACTGGGTCTGTCACTCCATTTTAGTGTGCTTAGTTACCATGCACAAAGCCTTGGGTTTGGTCCTCGGCACCAGGACCACAAAAATGTGTTTTCCTGGGCTGGTGAGATGATTCCACGGGTAAATTACTTGCCATCAAGACTGATGCCCTGAATTCAGTTCTAGAACCCACATGGTAGGAGGGAACTGACTCCTGAATATGTCCTCTGACCTCTACACATGTGTTGTGGTGTGGCCACATAAATGAATAAAATTGCAGCTGGAGAGATGTCTCAACAGTTAAGAGCACTAACTGCTCTTCCAGTGGACCCAGATTTGGTTGCCAGCACCCACATCTGGCAGCTCACAACTGCTATAACACCATCTCCAGGGGATCTCACAGCCTCTGCAGGCACCTGCACACATATGGTGTGTGTACACATACACACAAATAAAACAATAAAAATAAATATTTGTAATGAAAAAATTAAAAAGATGTATTTTCTCTAAGAGATGAGAAGCCATGTATTTTCAGAGACTGATAAAGGAGTCATGTACTTTTGGGGGTCAGCAAAGATCCTTATTTTGACCATGAAAATTCAGGCAACAGTTAGTTCATCTATTCCATTACACACCCCACCCCACCTCCTGGGATGGGATGTGCAGTGGAATCCCACTATATTGCTGAGGCTGGTCTTGAACTTCTAGACTCACTCAACCCTCCTGATCCAACCTCCTTTTAGCTAGGGCTCTAGTCACATACCATCTTGCCTGGTTGAATGTTGATCCTTAATCCTATAAATGTCACATCCATGATCCACCAGCTCCAGAAGTATGACAAGTCCTAACATAAACATTTCAGAGGAGCCCAGTTGCCCTTGCTCTTAGCCTAGCTGGATTAGATGTGACTCCCAAAGAGCCTGTCTTCACATAATCCATTTTATAACTTCTGAAAACCAATTTATTACTTGGGGTAATGAGGTGCATACATTTACCAAGACTTTGGGGAGGCTCTGGTATGAGCTCTCTGGCACTTGGAGGGGATGCTTGTCAGTTGAACAGGACACCAATGTTCCCTGGCCCATCTACAACATGAATTTGTAGCTTTTGATTTCATTACCCTTGAGACTAAAGAAGCTTCAGCTGGAGGTTTCTTCTCAGCCAGGGCCTTTTTCCAGTCCCCCCTCCCCCTCTGTGAGGCTGCCAGATGCATGTGCTGACTCAGTGTTGTTCGGAATCACTGTGGGGGTTTTCTAGCTCCACCCAAAGGCTTGGCAGAAGAAGGCGTTTCCTCCTGTGAATGGCGACTGACACCCGCAGTTTCTGTGTAGCAGGGGGCAATGTGGCATGGCAGGCACCAGAGCTGCCCTTACCTGAAGTTAGAGAGAAACCGAAGGGGCACCTTCCCTGCTGCTCTTGGATTCTAGGGGCCCCATTAGAGCCTTTCTGTTGCAAGGCAAGTTCAACAGGCTCTTGGTGTGGCTTAATGACCCATAGCCACATGGTGTAACTATAAAACCACAAAATGTTAAGGCGAGAGCCTTAGTAAACGAGCTAATCCATGGTCATTGTTCCAATAGGGAGTTTTAGGGGGGACAGTGATTGACCTGTCGTGTAGTATGATGGGAAGAAAAGGCTTAAGCTTCACAGTTTGACATGGGTCACTGAGCACTACATAACCGTAGCCTGTACTCCACACTTAACATTTAACCACACTTGTCTTGAGTCTGCTGTTCAATCCAGTTTCTGCCACTTCTTTTTTGTGAGTAACTTTAGATTGTTACCCTGTAGTTTTCTTGCCTGTAAAATGAAACAAGTATAATATTGGTCTTATGTGGTATAATTACATCACTTCCTTGTTAAAAAAAAATCCTGAAGCATTACCCAGTAGATTTAGAATATTGTCCCAACTTTCTCCTGGCCTTCGAGGTCTGGCATTGTTAAATGGACAGTAAATGAATATGTGCCAGCAATTGCACATGGCACAGAGAAGCTGCTATATGGATTCCCCACTCCCAGCTTTCTGTTTCTATCAAACTGACTGCACCTAAGGCTTTAGATTTCTTACTTAATGCTAATAACCTTGTTCACTAGGCGAGAACCAGCTTGGACTCAGTCTATCCAACTCTCCATCATCATCTGACTGTGAGACATGCCACCACACCACACCTAAGCTTCTGTATTTCAGACCTTATCTGTAACTTATTTTCATATTATTATTATTATTGTTATTAAATATTATTATTATTATTAGTGTGTGTGTGTGTGTGTGTGTGTGTGTGTGTGTGTGTGTGTGTGTGTGTGTGTAGGCCAGGGAATAACTTTCAGGATTCAGTTCTCTCCTTATACTGGGATTCAGGGATTGAATTCAGGTTATCAGGCTTGTGTGACAAGGTTTTGTCACTCACTGGCCCATCTAGGTGGCCCTCAGAAACCTTTTGGAATTGGGATATAACTTAACACCAAATATAGTGGTATACATCTGTAAACCCAGCGTTTGCTTGGGAGGCCAAACCAATTTCAAAGCCAGCCTGGGTTATATGCTGAGATCAAGGTTAGTCTTAGCTAATTAACAAGCCCCTGTCTTGATTGATTGGAGTTGTTTGTTTGTTTTTTCATTTATTTCTGTGTGTGTGTGTGTGTGTGTGTGTGTGTGTGTGTGCGCGCGCGCGCGCGCGCTCATGTACAGGTAGGTACAGGAATGTGAAGATGCCCACAGGAGCAGAAGATGGCATTGGATCCCCTGGAACTGGAGCTGTGGTTACAGGTAGCTGTGAGTTACTTGATGTGAGTGCTGAGAACAGAGCTCAGATCCTACTCAGGACAGTATGGGCTTTTAACACTGAGCCATCTCCTTAGCCACACCTGCTCAAATTAAACAACCACCAAAAAAGAAGGAATAACAAGCACACCCATGTGAAACATCTGGCTGCTGTCCAACTTTGGGAGCCGCACTGGCTGCTCTCCCCTTTCCTCCCTGGCAGCTTCTTGCTTTTTTAAGGAGCTTTGCCATATCCTGGGTGCCTAACTTCCACCTCTCTCTGCTTTGTGAGTAAATACCCGGGCCACCTCCAACTCCTTACCTGAACTGATTCTTAGCCCACAGTGCTACTTTCTGTCTCCTCGGTCCTGGGGAAACTATTTCCATCCCTCCGGCCCGCTGAGTAAAGAAAAGGAGTTTGCCTGCTCCTGAATCATGCTTTGAAGTTATGGTTCTGGACTGCCTCCTTCCTCATCTGCAGTTGAGGTGAGTGGTTCTCAATCCTGGCCTTCATTGTAGTCATCTACAGCTACGGTTCTCAAACTGTGGTCCCCAAGGACAGCAGCATCAGCAACACCTGGAAGCTGCTCTAATGGCTGCGGCATGTAAAAATTACCACTGCCATGGCCCCACTTAAGACCCTTCAGTGAGATTTCCATCTCAGGTCTTAGGCATGAAAATACCTTTAGAGCTTCCTAGGACATTGGTCCTCACACTACAGAGAGTCACCTGAGGACTTAAGAACTACCGGGAAGACTTAACTCAACTCCAAATTTCAGAGTAGGTCTAGGGGTGGATATCTTGTTCCATGTTCTGTTACTATGACAGAATACTTGAGGCTGGGTAATTTAGATGAGATCAGGAATATTCGGGCGGTATGGCCATAGACAAGACTAGGAATTTAAGAGACATAGGTATTTATTTTGACTGACAGCTGTGGAGGTTGGGAGATCCCAGGAGCATGGCACTGGTATGTGCTTGGTTTCTGGTGTGGGCCTCCTGGTTCTTCAACTCTTAGCAGGAAATAGAAGGGCAGGAGGAGACATTTAGAAGTGAGAAAGGAGGACTGAACTCACTCTAGGTAACCCATTCCCACAAGAAACACATTAATCTCGAGTAGTAAGGGCTCTGTCCTTACGAGCCCAACCCCTCCCATTAAGTCCTATCTTCTGACACTGCAATGACTGGGGACTGAGCCCCAACATGAATTTTTCTGAAGACAAGTATATTTAAAGCCTAGCAGGGGAAATGGCAAGCATTTGTATTTCTGGCACGTTCTCAGGTGTTCTAGTTTCATTTCTGTTGCTATGATAAAATATCCTGACAAAAACCAACTTAAGGGAGAAAGGGTTTATTTTTAAGAGAGAAATGGTTTATTTTAGCCTACAATTCTAGCTTACAGCCCATCACTAACAGGAAAGTCACAATGGTAGGAGCCTAAAACAGTCCTATTACATCCATAGTCAAGATCAGAGAGAATCACATGCATTCATGCTTGCTTGTGCTCAGCTTTATTTCTCTACTTTTATACAGTTTCAGCCCCCCTGCCTAATAAATGGCACTGCCCACAGTGGGCTAGGTCTTCTCACATCATTAAGACACTCACCTAAGACATGTCCACAGTCCACCCCAATGTATACAAACCCTCATTGAACCCCTCTTCCTAAGTGATTCTAGGTTGTGGGAGGTTGACAATTAAAGCTAGCCATCACACCAGGTAAGGCTGAGGCTGATGGACCAGAGACCACACTGGTTGCCTGTTGACCTCCACAATACAATTACCATTACCTAGTTCCCAGTTGCCCTGTCTACCTCACCCCCTGCCATCATTCCTGACAATGGGGATGTCTACATTAATAACACTTGTTTCAGAGCCTCTGAAACCTTCGCCTCCGCCCTCTTTTGATACAAGGTGTCACTACATAGCCCAGACTAGTCTCAAAGCCAGCAGCAATCCTCCCACCTTGGCCTTCTAGTGCTGGGATTGTAGATGTGTTGCACCAGGTCTAATTCAACTCATGTAGCCATCTACCCCATGCATAGGCTTCCTATAGACCAACTGGTGTTCCATTCTGTGGAACTAGATCTTCTAATGAGTCATTTATGCTTCCTCACGCTCATTAAGCCTCTTCTCCAGGACTGACCTTTTCTTAACAGTTCTACTCTGCCTGTCCATTACTGCCTTTCATGGTATCTTATTATTTGCCTTGGCCTTAAATACCACTACAATGATCCCAATTCTAAATGTCTGTTTCCAGCTCATCTCTCTTTTTCTGCCCAATGTGTCAAATTAGTTGGCCGATATCTACCTTTGAAAAACCCATAGGCATCACAAACTTCACATGCACAAAATGAACTTTCACCCCAAATGCATGTATTCCCACCCAATCTCAATCCTCTGTCAGTTTCCCTCAAGTCTAAGTGTGCTAATGCAACCCATCCAATGGCTTAGGCTAAACATCTAGGTTAACTAGGTTAAAAAGTTCCTCTCTCTCCTTCCAACTCCACCTCGGTGTTGGTACCACACATTCACCTTTCTCATAACCTCTACTGCCAACACACTATCCAGGCCACCATAATCCCTTGGCATGGCCTATTGTCCCCCGTCTCCTACCTGGTCCACATCTTTCTGTGTTGCCCTTCAGTCCATCCTATAGCGGGCAGCATGACTTAAGACCACCACTCTTCTGAACTCCTAATTCATGAAACTGACACAGTGGGTCAGATCTCGGAAAAAAAGAAAACTTAAATTTTCCCAAGGCCTACCAAGCCTTGAATTTGATGGGTGCTAAGTCTTTGTGTACACAAGAGTCACCTGGAGACAGGCCTCACTCTCAGAATTCTGCTTTGGTAAGACTGAGGTATAGTAATCCACACTCTACACCAGTAGTTCTCAACATGTGGGTTGTGACCCCTTTGAAGTTGCATATCAGATAACCTATATATCAGATATTTACATTGCAATTCATAAAAGTATCAAAATTACCATTTTGAAGTAGCAATGAAAGGATTTTATGGTTGGGGGAGTCACCACAACATGAGGAACTATATTTAAGGGTCACGACATTAGGAGGTTTGATGTATTAGTCAGGTTCTCTAGAGTCACAGAAATTATGGAATGAGTCTGTGGGGGGATTTATTGGAATGATTTACAGGCTGCAGTCCAACAATGTCTAGCTGTGAATGGGAAGTCCAAGAATCTAGTAGTTGATGAGATTGGATGTCTCAGCTGGTCTTCTGTAGATGCTGGAATCCCAGAGAGGTAGGCTACAATTCCAGTGAAGGAATGCATGTGCTGACAAGGTGAAGAAGGCAAGCAGGTGAAGAACGAACCTTCCTTCTTCCATTGTCGTTATGTAGGCTTCCAGCAGAAGGTGCGGCCCGAATTAAAGGTGTGCCTTCCAGCTTCAAGGTCTGGATTAAAGTCTGTTTCATTCAGCCTCAAGATCCGAATCAAAGGCATGTTGCCTCAAGATTCAGATCACAAGTATGCCCTCCATTTCTGGATTATAGTTCATTCTAGATATAGTCAACTGGACAACCAAAAATAGCCATTACAGGTGAGAACCACTGCCCTAAAGTATCCAAGAGCATTTGATGCAGGATTATTTGACCATACTTCGAAGAATTCTGCCCTGAAGTGTCTTATTCATCTACCAATAACCCTTATCCATTACTGCAAACATACTCTGACACTGTTCTTTACCTCTCTCAGTGAGCTGAGACTTCTTTCCCAACTCAAGCCTTTATACATGGTGTAGAGTAATTCCCTCTTTGCCTCACATTTCAGAATGCCGCAGATCCCAGCTTGCTGTGCCTAACACTAGCATTTTGTCCCATTTCTCACCTCCCAATTCTTGGCTTTCTTTCATGGCATTATGGCTGACTACCCCTGTGTCCATCACATGTGGCTCCATGAGCCTCTTATCCCCATCCAGCTGACCTTTTACATGTTCCACTAAGGACTAAAGAGATAGGAAATGTTATTGGCTTTTCCTTTAAGCTCCAACATGAGTTCAAAACCCAGATCTGCCATTCATATATATCTTTTTTCCTTAGGCAAAAGTTAATTGATTCTCTCTCTCTCTCTCTCTCTCTCTCTCTCTCTCTCTCTCTTTTCCTCAGCTTCATTGAGATACAATTGGCAGGTCAAATTTTTTGTATATTTAGTTCATTTTATGTTGCTATAACCAACTACCTGAGGCTGGGCACTTATCTACAGAAGAGGTTCCTAAGCTCAATGTTTGGATATCTCAGGCCTGGTGCTGGGATGTGCTCAGCTCTAGTGAGGGACTTCTGGCTACATCACGACATAGTGGGTTACATCATGTAAGGAGCACTGCAATAGGAAGAGATCACACACATGGAGGAAGCAAGAGTTTCGGGGGGCCAGCTCTTCTCTTTTAACAGCATCCCACTTAGGAGAATTAACCCAAGTCCTTTGAGAACTACATTCATCCCTTTCAAAGGCAGCACCCCAAGTCATGACTATGTTCCACCTCTTCAAGATTCCTGCCATCTCAACACCAAGGACCAAGCCTGCAATATATGATTTTGGGCTTGATACACTCAAAATATGTCCAAACTGCAGTGATCCCACTCTTAGAATAGAAGCAATAACAGTCCTCCTCCTCCTCCTCCTTAGAGACTCATGATGATGACAAACTCAGTTAATGTATTTTAAAGGCTTAGAACAGCCCCCTGGTAAACAAGTGCTCAATAAATGGCAGCTAACCTAACTATTCCAAAATGTTCCATTGGCCTCCAAGCTCGGACCCCTCATCTGCTGCCATTCAGCTCTCAGTAGGAAACAATACACTTTGTAAACATATCAAAGCCATCTGGCAAAGGCAGCCCTCTCAAAGAGCTGCCCCTACACATCACAATATCTCTATCTTCACCCCACCCATCTTTCTTACTTGATAAGTGGTGTTCTTCCTTGCTAAGGCCAACTCTTCCATCTATGCCTTTGAAGCTTTCTCCACCCACCCTTGCCAGACTTTCTCCCATCAACCCTGATACTTCCTCTTGCATCTTCAATATCAGAAATTCATTTTGATACGTATTTCTGGGGTGCCTCCTATATGTACTGTTGCTATTGAGGGTGCTAGAGTCATAGAAGAAGTAAACAAGACAAAGTCCCCACTCTGATGGTGCTTTCCTTGAGAGGGTGGAACAGCTGGAGGTGGACAGCCACACACAGAGTTCGCAAAGCACGGCAGAGAGAACACAGCAGCATGAGCACCAGAAGGTACAGCAAGAGGACTTGCTCCGGGACAGTGCCTTCAAGGATGTAGCAGTAATCTTCCGAAATGCCCCGCAGCCAAAAGATACCTTATCTGTATCTGACTGCTGGTGACACAATTACATACCACAGAATCCAAACAGTCAGGCCCTGTTCGAGATTGTATCTCAACAAACGAGGGGAGGAAAAGTCCTGAGGCAGAAAAACGGCTTGTCTTGTTCTGAGGTCAGCAAGGCAGAGCACAGGGACAAGGAGGTTGTGTTGGGCAAGAGGTAGTTGGAGACTGGATCATGGAGAGCCTGAGAAGCCAAGGACAGGAGTTTCATTTTATTTCATATGCAACAAAAAGCTATGGATGTCTTTTGTCAGAAGAGTGATGTAGTGACCTCTCCTCTCTCTCTCTGCCTCTGTGTGGATAGATAGATAGATAGATAGATAGATAGATAGATAGATAGATAGATAGATAGATAGATAGATAGATGATATGAGTCTTTCTTTCACAAGAGCTATAATGGTGCTATAGTGTTATAATGCATTTTTCATCACCTTTAGCCTTGACCGTGGTCTTATAAATTACTGCTTTATTCCCATTTCCACAGTTGAGGAAAGGCTCAAAGAGACTATAATTTACTACTCTGCTAACAACTGGGTAGAATATGACCCCAGAGTCCAAACTGGGCTGTTAGAAACAATTGTTATCTCCCGCACTATAATGACAATGAATGTAGGGGGGTGTGCTTCCCTTGTTATAATAAAACACCTGAAATAATTAACTTAAAGGGGAAAGGGCTTCCTTAGCCCTTGATTTGAGAGGTTTGGTCCATAATTAAGGTATGGGATTTCTCTGGCCTTCTAACAGGGGGCAGAAGTCAATGGTGGGAAGTTCATGGTGGAACAAAGTCTCTAAGCCAGGAAAAAAAGAAGGGATAGGGGTCCCACAAGTCCTTTGAAGAACATGCTCCCCACATATCTAAGGATCTCTGGGGAGTCTGTTCACCCCAAGACAGACAAGACGATAGACCAAAGAACTGATTCTATCCAGGTCTAGTTTGGTGGATGCGTGAGTTTATTCCTGTTTCTTACAGGAGCATGGGTGACTCACACGCAGCTGCATCACCAGAAAGCCCCACCCTAGCATGAATGATGACTCAGAAAAGCTGCATCTGTGGAGTCTCCTCCCCGCCATCAACCTTCCACCTCCTATGTACACTCTACCACTTCCCTAAACCATGTGCAGTTGGAATAAGATGACGTGTAACTAGGGGCGGACTAGAGGAAGTGAGCGGCTGGAATCCCAGGGGGAAAGTCTGATTACCTTCCCCTCATGTTTCCTATACAGAAATGGTAATAATCTCTTGAAGGTCTCATGCAAGTAATCACAGTTGCTCTGATCCCAAGATGGCAACAGCCATGCCATGGCTTGAAGACAGTTTTACAACACTTTCCTAGTATCATCCCCGTGAGGTGATGGATCTTTAGGGAACATTCAACATCCAAACCATAGTAGTAAAGCAGCCCTTTAAATTCCTTTTAGCTTCATCCTCAACACATAGCATCAGCTTAATATCCTGCTGGTAGCTGATACTCAACTTAGCTTAGACTTCAACCAGCTTCTCCTGGTATCTTCCTCTCTCAGGTTTAAGCCCAGGCCTAAACCTTTGCCTGCTCCAGGCCCTTGGGCCCCGGTTGTAGTCATGTCCCAATTAGAATTCAACAAGTACTTATCAGGCACTCACTAACTGCGGGCTACTGTGGAAGGTTCAAAGGAAACTGAATGGATAAAATGGGAGATAAGACAAATATGTGGACTCTTTTTTTAAAAGATAAGACACATAGGGGAAAGCAGGGGTTAAGAATGCGGAAGAAGAGGGTTGAGGGATGGTGGATGGGAGAAAGGAAAGACGGTGGTGAGAGGTGGGAGGAAGAAAGGAGAAAAAAAGAAGAGTTGGGGTGTGAACATAAATGTAGGAAAAGACAGCCAAAGAAATGGAGCCAAGATTGGGACAAAGTTTCCCACATCTGGGCCCTCTTTGTCCTTGCCCACCTCCTGGGCCCCGCAGAATCCAGCTGTCATCACGTGAGATCTGAGTTGCAGAGCTTGAGATCTACCTTTTCTCTCTCAGTTTATCTTGCACCATCACTGCGTTTCGTTGATGCCCTGCCTCTCTGTCAATGCCCCACCTCTGTCGATGCCCCGCCTCTCTGTCGATGCCCCGCCTCTGTCAATGCCCCACCTCTCTGTCGATGCCCCGCCTCTCTGTCGATGCCCTGCCTCTCTGTCGATGCCCCGCCTCTCTGTCGAAGCCCCGCCTCTGTCGATGCCCCGCCTCTCTGTCGATGCCCTGCCTCTGTCGATGCCCCGCCTCTCTGTGTTCTTTCACTCCCACTCACCACAGACGTTCCAATTTTTCAACCTGGGCTTCAAAGCCCTCCTCAGTTTTTTCTACCCACTTCTGTGGGTGAATCTCCCACTCTCAACCTTCCTATGCACTCCCCTCACATAAACCCACCTATATTCTACTGCCCAGTCTGTATCAGTCCCTTGGATCCCTCTAGCTCAGTGGTTCTCAGCCTTTTTAATGCTGTGACCCTTTAACATAGTTCTTCATGTTGTGCTGACCCCCAACTGTAATTTTGCTACTGTTATGAATTGTAAATATCTGCTATGCAATCCCTGTGAAAGGGTTGTGACCCACAGGTCCTATAGCTAGACCAGTGGTTCAGGCTTAAGCAAATCTACTGTCGTGTCCTCCAAAAAAGCTTCCTCCTGCCTCCTGCCTTCCTTGAACTTTCCCTCTAGGCCACTCTTTTAGAGCACCACCTGTCAAAGAGTGCCGCTGCCCCTCGGGACTGGACGTCCCAAGAGAGAGGGACCCAAACCGAGACTATTTGGAGTTTTCCCACAGTGCCTTGCAAAGGACAAATACTCAATAATGTTTGATTAACAAAAATTATGCTGGAAAATACATGAAGATGCAAGTCTGTGTGCAATATGTGTTCCTAAATGTGTATACAATTAATTATTCATTCTGAGTTCTGTTAACTTCAGAGAAAATTGTGTGTATGTATGTGAGCAGGTGGGGATTAGTGGATTAATGTAGTACAAGAAGATAACTTGGTTTGGTTTGGGTTTTAGTATTTCGAGACAGGGTTTCTCTGTGTAGCACTGGCTGTCATGGAACACACTCTGTAGACCAAGCTGGCCTCGAACTCAGAGATTTACCTGTCTCTGCCTCCCAAATGAGGTGTGTGCCACCACCACCCTCCTTAAGATAATGGTTTTTAATGGCCATGCAGTACTATCATTTCTCTTGGTTTGCAGGCAACAAAATCAGTCTTGTTGAATTTGGGTTGGTCTTTAATGAGTATGGAGTTTTGTCTGCATGCATGTTCATGCACCACATGCATGCCTGGTGCCCAGAGAGCCCAGAAGGGGGAATCAAATCTCCTGGAGCTGGAATTACAAACAGTTATGAGCTGCATGTGGGGGCTGGGAATCAAACCCAGATCCTCTGGAAGAGCAGGGTGTTCTTAACCAATGAGCCATCTCTCCAGCCTTGAATTTGCTTTTTTTTAAACTTCACAATTTTATTTACTTGAGTGTATGTATGTGAGAGAGAGAGGCATACATACATACCATGGCACAAATGTGAAGTTCAAAGGACGATTTGTGGGAGTTGGTTCTCTCCTTCTGCCATGTAGGTCCCAGGCATCAAACTCAGGTTGTTAGACTTGGTGGCAAGCGCTTTTACCTGCTAAGCCATCTCACTGACCCTTGAATTTCCTTTTCTTAAAGATAATTCTCAAAACTCCTCAAAAAATTAAAAATAGAACTGCCATATAATCCAGAAAACATACTTCTGGATATATATCTAAAATAATTTAAAGAAAGTTCTTGAAGACATATTTGCTCATTCATGTTTATAACAACTTTATTCACAATAGACAGAAGGCAGAAGCAACTGTATTATCCATCCATAAAAAGAGGAATAAATAGTATGTGCTGGGGATGTCTTTCTGTATGCTGTGAATATGTGTTGCTCTGATTGGTTGATAAATAAAATGCTGATTGGCCAATAGCCAGGCAGGAAGTATAGGTGGGGTGAGCAGACTAGGGCAATTCTGGGAAGAGGAAAGGGGAGACAGAGTTGCCAGCCAGACACAGAGGAAGTAAGATGAGAATGTTGGACTGAGAAAAGGTACCAAGCTATGTGGCTAAACATGGACAAGAATTATGGGTTAATTTAAGTGTAAGAGCTAGTTAGTTACAAGCCTGAGCAATAGGCCAAACACTTTATAATTCATATAAGACTCTGTGTGTTTATTTGGCCTGAATGGCTGTGGGACCGGGCGAAACACAAACTTCCATCTACACCTCCATGTGTGGATTTATTTGGGGGCTGGGTGGTGGGGCCTCCAAAAGGCCAAGAAACAACCAACTACACTCTCCTCTAGTTGGAATTAAAGCCTGCTCAACAAGAGGGAAAGCATGCCTCGTACTGAAAACCTAGCCAGCTTCCCAAGGCAAGTGAAGTCATGGTTATTGGAGGAGACCCTACAACCGCCACCTTACTAAGCCTGCGTAATTCCTGCATTGTCAATATTTATCCTTATACCGATAGATAAATACAGCTCTCATCCCTCAGCAAATAATATTTTTGAAAAATTGTGTCATGGAAAAACTGGTAAGATGTAACATTAAGTAGAAAAACCAGGCTAGGTGTAGTTCGGTATATGTTCCCAATTTTCAAAAATCAAATTTTAAAATAATATGTACACACAAAAATAGTGGATATGCAGAAAAGGAGACAGTAGAGTGAAGAAAGAGCCAACAGAATGATGGAAAATCTTTGCCATGTATTCCTCTGACAAAGAAATTAATACCTTCTAGAATATATAAAACACTCAAAATTAAGCATCAAAAGAACAAATATTAAGCCAGATGTGGTGGCACACATGTTTAATCCCAGCACTCAGGAGGCCAGAGGCAGGCAGATCCCGATGAGTTCCAGGCCAGGCAGGGCTATGTTGAGATACCTTGTCTCAAAAAAACAAAGAAAAGAAGGAAGGAAGGAAGGAAGGAAGGAAGGAAGGAAGGAAGGAAGGAAGGAAGGAAGAGAGGGAGGGAGGGAGGGAGGGAGGGAGGGAGAAAAGAAAAGAAAAGAAAAGAAAAGAAAAGAAAAGAAAAATATTGTGAAACAATAAATAAAATGTTTTTCAAAGAACAAATAATCCAACCTATAAATGTGCAAGTTAATTGAACAACAATCCTCAAAGGAAGTATAAATAGTCAGTAAGCATATGAAAATGTTCAGGGTTTTTAGTCATCAGTGAAAGGAACATCCCACTCTCTGTAGTTCTCCCTTTTCCTTAATAAATCCACATTTTCTCTGCTATAAAAAAAAAACCAGCAGGGTAGTGGTGACACACACCTTTAATCCCAGCACTAGGGAGGCAAAGGCAAGTGGATCTCTGTGAGTTCGAGGCCAGCCTGGTTTACAGAGTGATTTCCAAGATAGCCAGAGCCACACAGAGGAACCCTGTCTCGAAAAACTACCAAAACAAACAGAAAACTATTTTGAGATTCCATCTAACTCAGAGTGGCTTTTATGAAGAAAACAAATGCTGGTGAGTATTCGGAGAAAGAGGAAGAACCCTTGCATAGTGCTGCTGAGAATGTAAACTGGTACAGTGACTATAGAAATCGATTGGTGGTTCCTCAAAAAAAAAAAAACCTGAAAATACAACAACCATATGACCCAGATATACCACTCTTGGCTATACTGTAGGACTCTAAGTCAACACACCTCAGAGCTATGGACAACCATGTTTATTGCTACACCATTCACAATAGCTTGAAAATGAAACCAGCCTAGATGGGCCATCAACAGATGCATGGATAAAGAAAATGAGATATGGATGCCCAGTGGAATTGTATTCAGCCATAGAGAAAACCAAAACCATGATATTCATGGGGAAATTGGACAGAGCTGGAGATGATCATGTTGAACCAAATAAGACAGTCTCACAAAGGAAAAGTGTCACATGCTTTCTACTATATGAAAATTAAAGTTAAAGAAGAATCCAAAAAAGTAGAATGGGAATACTTGGGGGGAGGAGAGACCAAAGAAGGAGGAGAAGGGAAAAAGAGAGGGTGATTAGGTTAAATGTGATCGAAGTACATTGCATGCATGTATGAAAACCTCCTTGTGAAACCTACTGTGTTGCTCAGTTAATACATTTGAATAAAAACAAACTTTTGACAGCAGTCAGTTGGACCGTGACACTGAAGTCCGTTATGACTTCAGAACGTGCATGGAGGGAAGTTTAGAGGTCGTTACAAGGGAAACTGGAAGGTTTGTCTTGACGCTGCACAGTGCCTTTATACGGCAAGCAGAATTTTGCTTTAAATTACATGTGTACCCACAGTGAGTTTGGGAGTGCTGCTGGTAATTATGACAAAGTGCATCCCCCCCCAGCCACTCTTTGATGACAACCTCAACGATTTTAGTTAACTTTGCTATTTCTCTGGATTTCTAGAGGTTTCTACAATGAGCCTGTGTTGCTTTTTTTTCTCAGAAAAAAGATTAAGGAAAACATTATTTTATGAAAGAAAGAAATGTCTGTGTGTGGGAATGAATGAACACAGTGTCTAGTTCAAGCACGGAGGTGACTGGAGAAGGGCCTGGCCAGCCCATGTCCTCACCCTCACATTGAAGGGTGTCTCTCCTCCAACTTTGACAAAGAAGATCACTGATGTCCCATCTTATCTAGAAAGAGCTCTATGGCAAATAAATCTCTAAGACAGCCCCCCCCACACACACACACACCCCACTCACTTTACTGACAATGAGCCGCATCTAACAGTGTCTAACAGTGACTCTGGCTTTGAAGAACAAGATCACATGCATATTGCAACTATGGCCAGTAGGTGGCAGCAGAGGATGACTGTTCTCTGCTTAAAAGCATTTAAAGCTGGAGTTATTTTTTTCTTATTTTGGCATCATTTCTTTTCTACTGTGGCTCAAAAGGCCAACAAAAACAAAGCCGTTTTTTTTTC
Source organism: Peromyscus leucopus (assembly GCF_004664715.2). Classification (NCBI taxonomy): domain Eukaryota; kingdom Metazoa; phylum Chordata; class Mammalia; order Rodentia; family Cricetidae; genus Peromyscus; species Peromyscus leucopus. The sequence goes on from NC_051083.1 coordinate 113,295,731, forward strand.
AAGACTAAATTGAAACTGTCTAAATGCAGTGGAGATTTCAACCCTGTATTCCATAGAACACCACACCAAATCAAATAACATTTTCCTTTGTCAGTTATTTTGAAAGCGCCAACCACGGTTGGAAGGTAATCTTGCTGCCTAAAGCTAATGACTTAGATCTTCTGCAGAGAAGAGGATGAAAGTGACTGGACCAGCTGGAGGAGCGGGGGGTGGGGTGGGGGAACCACAAATGAGAACTGGGAAGAAACAGAATGATCCCTAACCATGTAACTAGAGAAGGAATACAAGGGACAGAGGAGGCTGAAGGTGGACGAGGTTGTTGTGAGTTGCAATAGAGCCTTCCAAATTCATATGTTCAAGTCTTAACCCCCAGTACCCATGAATGTGACCTAATGTGGAAAATTCTTTTCCTAGCTTTCCTCCAACCTCACTAGCACGGAGGTGTTATTGCAGGCGCCCTTTGCTTCTTGGCCCCACCACTCACTGGTGGCATGTGCTGGGGTTAAATCACATCTCTTCTTACACTGCACTCTCCCTTAACCTAGCTCATTCTCTTGTCTGCAGTTAACCACCGGTGTGCTAACAAGTCCCAAGCCTCTATCTGAAGTCCCTCCCTGCCTCCTTCCACTTCAGACCCATTTCCAATGGTGTCATAGCCTACTCGGTTTATGTTCTAAAGTCAGCACTTAAGGAAAATATTGAACGATGGGGGGGGGTCCCTTTGACTATTCCCAATGTGAAATGATGTCCCCTCTTGCTTTTTAAGACAGGGTTTCCTGTGTGTAGCTCTGGCTGTCTTGGAACTCAACTCTGTGGACCAGGCTGGCCTCAGACTCACAGAGATCCACCTGCCTCTGCCTCCTGAGTACGGGCATCAAAGGTGTGCGCCACCACACCTGGCACACGCTGCCCTCTTTAAATATGGGAATCATGCTCACTCCAGGGAGGTGATCTTCCCACAAAACATACCTGCTAAAAGGACAACAGAGTGACATCTCATATTGATTCCAGAACACATTTGCTTAGTCCAAGCATAGTGCAGAACACTTTCTACCAGCATTTTCTCTTTCTATGAAGTCATAAATTGGGTTGAGTTGAGGTTACGTGAATGCTTGTATGTTGCCACCTGCTAGAGAGCTCCACTCAGATGTCCCACATCTATCTAGTTCTGAACACACCATACCACCACAAGCCCATCTTTTCCTGACTTGTCTGGGTCCTCGGTGAATGGCAGTATAGTCCTACCAAGAGAAATAGTCTGGTGTAGGTGGTGAGGGCTGATGGGAGAGAACACACCTCTGTGTAATGGCCCTAGATGGGGTGCTCAGGGACAGCATGGGAAACTCAGAAAGTCAAAACAGGCTGCTTTGTGGGAGTAGACACAGGGCATTCTTACAGAGAGACCTTAGCCAGAAGCCTTGCCCACCTGCCTAGCCACAGTGACTCTAGTGACAATGTCTAGTGTTATACTACACAGTATGACTATGTGTAATTTGCCTCTGAACAAATCCTGTAGAATTCTGTTCTAGTGGCTCTCGAGTGGGTAAGCCATGGGCCAAATCCAACATACCATCTGATTCTGTAAATAAAGTTTGATTGGAGCATAGCAATGCTATTTTTCCATGTTATCTATAACTGTGTTTTACTACGATAAGAGATTTTAGTAGTTGCCACGGAGACCCACAAACAAAATCATTTACTGCCTGGTCCTTTACCGACATTTTCCTAAACGTTGTAATCTAGACTGTTCTGCTCTGAGCCCCACCAGTGAAGGCTGGGCCCTTTAACACAGGCTTTGGTAGTAAGTCTATGCCATCCAACATTTAACTCAAAGGAATCCACATATAAATGCTCAGAAGACCAACAGAAAGAAAACAAATATGGCTCGGGGCAGCCATTTCGCCCCCATCACTCACCTCCAGAGTGAGCATGGAGTGGATGGGAATGGGTGCACCTGCCCTTCCCACAACTTTCTCAGTCCCTGTGTGCATCTCACTGTTCACGCTTCTCACTGTGCTGAACTGGTTCTCATGTCTGCACTCAATCAACAGTGCTGGGACAACTGGATAGCCATCTGGAAGAATCCAGAGTTGGAGCCATACCATACACTGAGAACAAGATAAATTCCCACCACCGCAGACTGAGGGGCTTCCTCTGCCTAGGGAGGTCCCTGGACGGATGATTAAGTCAGACACACAGAAGATAGGCAAATGCCTTGTGGGATCCAGGGGGTTGGGGCTTGATGAAGCTAGTATACAACAGGCAGACAGACCCCTGGGCTGGAAAGAAGTTGGTCCAGGCGCTTCACTTTGAGCCAACAGTGTGGACATACACAATGTGTATATGTCGGATTTGTCCAGGAAGTAGGGCTAAGGCTGACTGACATTCTCAGAGGGAGCAGAGCAGGTCAGTGGCTCGATGACACGAGAAGAGCGCAAGCCCCTCAGCCAGGCTGTTGAGCAAACAGCCTTCATCAGTTGCTGGAATGAAGCTGGGGTGTTGCACAACTCAGGGGTCATGGCTACAGTGCCGCCCACCCCTGATTCACCAAACCCCCAGAGGCTCACATTCTGGAAAACTCGCAGGCCATGGAGCTGCTCCAGGAACTGAGGTCATCCCAGAAAGGATGAAGTGATCCCTGCTTCATTTTTCAAGTAGACAACTCGAGACCCTGTGGACAAGGGAGAGAGATGGGACCGTGAGAGCAAAGCCAGCAGATGATCCTTGTAGAGACTCAAATCTTACAGTCTGAAACGTGTTCGAAGTACTTTTTAAAACACTTTACGTAGTTGACTTCCTTTAGCTTGTACAAATACTTCGTGAGTTGTTATTGCTCAGAGTTTAAAGTTACACCGCATGATGAATTCTGTGTTGAACTCATGTCTTGGCTCAGGACAGTAAGGCACTAACCCAAACCTGAAACCTGATTGAAAGCAGAGAGCATGGTTCCTCCTCTCAGCTGGGTAACACCTGAAATGGGAGGGGGGACACAGGGGCTCGGTGATTACCTCAGCCTCTACATCAACACCTGAGGACCCCCTGAAGTTGGAGGGCAAAGGGAAGATGCTGAGCTTCCGGAGTCAGGCTCCTTCGGAAGTCATTCTCAGCGCTTCGGAGTGTGGCCATCTTGCCAGGAATGAAGGTAGTCTAAAGCGATGGTTGGAGCCCTCCCTTTGGGTATAGGCCTATTGAAACATTAGACCCCTAAAAATCTTTCCCATGGGAGATCCATGCTAGTAGAAGGAAGAGCTGAGGCCATGGTGCCAGCCAAGTGAGGAGTTTGTCTCCCGGAGATTCCACACAATTCTGACACCTTTTCAGACCACTTACAGGAGAGAGAGAGAGGTGGAGCCCATGCAGACAATGATGAGTCAGTGATGAGCAAGACCACATCTTGACTGGAACTACTTAGTTCTGGCCCTCTATTTAAATCTATGTGGCAGGACCCAGAAGATGGACATGGGGTGGCAGAGTCACTGGCTCTTTTTGTCCCTTTTCCTAATGTGACAGCACTGGATAAATATTTAAAACTCCTTTCCCCTGCAAATTTTTGCTATTGCTTATTTGCTTAGTTGCCCTATTGAAGGCGAATTGCTGCACCTGGCTTGTTAGGGCCCAAACTCTGATCCTAACAATTCTGGTAGCAAGAGCAGCTTTGAGTTCCAGCCCGTAAAGCCACGTGAGGCCTGGTTTTCTCTCACCGCCCGTTCTTTGAGTCTCGATCATTGCCTCTTGTTGCACACTCCTCGTCTCCTCTGTGGAGGAGATCTACGGTTCTTTTTTACTCTTGTGACTCCAGACGGGAGAGTGGTACAGAAAGAATGGAGCAGGCGCCTGTTGTGGCGGCCAGCCTAGAAGCCTGGCCTGGCTGCATGTCCGTCACGAGGAACTGCGTTGTGAGATTTGTGAGATGCCCCTCTCACACCCACATCAGTGTTCTGGGTGGAAGTGTTTACAAGTAGCTTTATTTGCAGGGTGGGATCTGTGAAACCCAGAAGAAGGCTAGTGATTCGGAAGAGCCTGAGCAGTTTAGCCTGGAGCATCTTCCCACGTCTTGCCAATCGTGGAGACCTCGGGGCATGGCTGATTCGCTGGTTGCTATCTTGGGCTCTTTACCAGCAAGCTGCCAAGCAAATGTGTGACCCAGAACCTTAAGAGCAAGGAGCCTGCACAGCACTCTTGATGCATAGCCAACTGCAGGAGCGGGGTCTCTGATTCCCAATGTAAAGCTTTCCACTGGTCTAGAAACCAGCCTGAAGGCACCTTGGCCTGCATTGTTCCATGACCACTCAGAGGCACTTTTGTGCCACAAGCAGCCTGGCAAAATCAGAATGCCATTTTGTTCTGAGCTTTCTTTGGGTGATAAAGCCTCAAAGGAAACTGGAGAATACTAAAACACCAGGATTTCCCTCCGTAGCGGCAAGAATCTATCCTGGTCCCAAGTGAGGCCTAGTCTGGGCGGCCCCTGCTTGCATTGCCAAGACTAGTTCGGAAAGGCAAGCCATGGGAAATGCAGAGAGATCCTAGCTTCTTCCCAGGCACCAGCCCCTGGCAGATGACCTGAGTCAAGCAAGGGATGAGGATCATGATGTAAAATGAAGCAGGAGGCAGAACTGAACTGGGAATGCCAGGGCTGTGGAGATGGCTGTGGTCCCAGCTTCCACAGTTCTAGAGCATGCCTTTGAGGGTCACCTGACCACAGGGCATGTGGCGGGTAGGCTGAGGGTGTGGTCAAATGACCAAACTGGACACTGGCGTGGTTGACACCTCCCTCTCTTTCACACTCGCACATCCTTAGCATCCCAAGTTCTTTCCCACTTCTACCAAACTCCATCTCCCTCATAGCCCAAGGCACTAACCATCACCATCTCTCTGTGGTGATTCTAAGACACCAGTGACAGACAGACTATCAGCCATCAGTTGAATTTGCATCTCAGATAAATAGAATCACTGTCTTTCTATCTTGTGCTACATTTGGGTAATACTACTTCAAGAAAGTGTTCTCTATATGAAGTTCAAATTTAACTGGACCATCTGTGTTTCATTTTGTTTGTTTCTCTTTTTCTTCCTTTTGTTTTGTTTCTAATCCTAGCAACCAGACCAAGAGCTTCCCAGCCCTGCATCCCATACAAAACAGCCAAAATGAACTTCCAGACATTCAGATATGGTCATGTCACTCACTACTCAAAGCCATCAATAATCCCTTCTCATCCAGGGATCAAGTCCAAGCTTTTCACGTGACACACGAGACTATCCCTGCCTGAATGCCTCCCAGCCCTCATCTCCATCTCCTTCTGGTTCCCTGAACCCACATTATGCCCCCAACATACCAAACACCCTGCACTCCCCTAAATGTGCTTCTTTGCTTTTTCATACACATATGCCCATTGTGTCCAGCCACCTGAAGAACTCCAATTCGTTCATCCAGGAACCACCACCACTGGCACACACACAAAAAGACATATAGACCAAAGGATTTGAACAGAGGACCAACCCAGAAGTAAACCAAAGCATCTACAGCTACCAGATCTTTGACAAGAGTGTCAAAAACATACACCAAAAAGAAAACGTCCGCTTCTTCAGCAATCATGCTGGGGAAAGTAGATGCACATTTAGAAGAATGAAACTAGTCCCTCTCTTTCACCCTGATACAAACAGCAGTTCAAAGTGGATCAAAAGCCTCAACGTAAGACCTGAAGCCTTGAAACTGCTGTGGGAAAGCACAGATAAAATACCTCAAGACACAGTTAGGCATCGACTTTCGTAAAAGGAAGCCAATAGCATAGGATGTAATCCTGAGACCTGAGAAATCGGGTTGCATGAAATTAAGAAACAATCCCCAGAGTCTGAAAAGACAACCTACAGGCTGGGAGAATGTCTTTGCCAACTGTACATCAAACAAGGGATCAATATCTAGAATGTACAAAGAAATGCAAAAATTAAACACCAAAGCCTCAAATTCCCCCAATTAATACATGTGCTAATGAACTGAATAGTCAATTCGCAAAACAAGAAATACAAATGACCAATAAATATTTTTAACAAGTATCCAATATCCTTAGCCATCAAGAAAGTGCAAGCTAAAATTGCTTCAAGATTCCAACTCAACCCAGTTAGAGTGGCTATCAAAACGCAAGTCCTGGGGCTAGAGATATGGCTCAGTGGTAAGAACATGTGCTGCTCTTACAGAAGATCAGCTATCTATCAACATGGCAGCTCACATCCACGTATAACTCCAGATTCAGGGGATATGACACCCTCTTCTAGCCTCCACGGGGACTAGACATGCACATAGTGCACATACTTACAGGCAAGTGAACATTCATACATATAAAATAAAAACGATTTTTTAAATGCTAGCAAGGACATGGCAAGAGAAGAACCTTTATATAGAGGGGGGTGAGCTGGTGTGAATATGGAGGTTCCCCAGTGCAGTGAAAATAAGACTACTAAATGATCCAGCCCACTCCTGGGTATGTGCCCAAAGGATTCCCAGTGATTATCCTCGAAACACTAGAACGACCGTGTTTATTGCTGCAAAATTCACAATAGCCAGAAGATAGAATAGTCTAAATTCCCATCAACATATAAATGGAAAAAGAAAGCATAGTACATATACATAGTGGATTTTTTTTTTTCAAGACAGGATTTCTCTATAGCTCTGGCTGTCCTAGAACTCACTCTGTAGACCAGGCTGGCCTCAAACTCTGAGATCCTCCTGCCTCTGCCTCCCGAGTGCTGGAATTAAAGGCGTGTGTCACCACTGCCTGGCAACATAGTAGAATTTTATTCAGACTTGAAGAAGAATGAAATCATGTCATGGTAGAATGGATAGGACCTGAAGAACTAAATTACATTAAGTGAAACAAGCCAGACTCAGGAAGTTGAATCCTTTGTTTTGTCTCTTACATTGAGTATAGATTGAAACCCTGCCCCATGTGTGTGAGGGGCACATTGGAGACCGGGAGACAAGAGGAGACATTAAGGGAGGAGAGAGGAGGTAGAGAGAGTAATGGAATACAAGTAACACAAAAGCAGAAGGGACAGCCACCATCTGGAGAAAGGAGGAGATCAGCAAGAGGAAAGCAGGTGAGACAGAGAGGGCCATCGGGAGAGGGACAAATAACATGTGGTGACATCTATATGAAAACCCCAGAAGGAAATCCATCAACCTGCATGTGAACTTTGAAAGCAATTTTAAAATAATTTATCTTGAGGGAATAACAGATAATACAATCTAATTTTTTAAATGAAGCTTTAAAGAAGCATGTTCTAGCCAGGCATAGTGGCACACGAAAAAAGAAAGAAAGAAAGAAAGAAAGAAAGAAAGAAAGAAAGAAAGAAAGAAAGAAAGAAAGAAAGAAAGAAAGAAAGAAAGAAAGAAAAAGCATGTTCTTGCCAAGGTCTTCTGGATATCCCATTGCCTCCCTCAAGCCAAGCACAGCTAGACACAGCATTAAATGGCCCTTTACATTTCATTTTACTATTAAAGCAACCTATCTGGATCAGTGAGATGGCTCAGAATATAAATGTACCTACAACCACACACACACACACACACACTCACTCAAAGATAACCTTTTTTTAAAATCTGTGTTTCTCCTAAAAGTGTGTGGCCTCCTTAAAGAAAATATATCGGTGTTCTTCATCTTTAATGTCACAGTGCACAGCACAGCTGCTGGCCAGCGTGAATCAATCAATAAAAGTGTGAGGTGTGAATGAACGAAGAGGTGTGAATGAAGTATTGATTCTAACTCTGAAGCCTCCACAGGCCACTAGAAGTGATGCAGTAAAAGTGGACACCAGAGGGCAGAATAAGCTTAGTTTTATGTGGTGGGCGGGGCTGGAGGGGAAATGGTACTGAAAGCTGACTTGGCTCTCGGCGTCGGTTTCGAAGAGATTTCTGTTTTGTTTTGCTTTGTTTTAAAATCATGGAAACAGGAAACAGGAAGGAACCTTAAGAAAGCAGTTGAATCAATTGCCTCTATTCACACAGTGAGAGAAATCTTCCTATTTCTGCCTAACTACTGGTTTCCGGGAAATATAATGAATGCATCCTCCGGTTTGTGAAGAATAAATCACAGAGGTTGGGACACTTGCTCCAAGCCAGAGAACCAGCGAATGGTAGTAGCCGATCTGGGGCCAGAGCTCTGCAGGCAAGACTCCATGTCCTCACTGCCTCCTCCCTGCAAAGGAGGTGCTGTTCCTAACTTGCAGACGGAGGAAAGGCACCAAGGTGCTTTGGTAGGGTGGGGCTTGGACCCAGGTCTCCAGACCTCGTTTTGCATGCCCTGTCCTTCCTCACACTCAGAAAACTACTCGATCTTGGGATGCCATGTGAGGTGACTTTGCAGGAGTCACTTCTGTCTGTTGTAAGGCTGGTTGCTGTGCCCGCCTCAGTTGGCTACATCCTCAGCGCCAGACCTCAGAAGGTTCTCACATTGCGACTCCTGGCGAGCCTCTGAGTTGCAGCCCAGGTCCTAAGGCGGTCAGAAAGAGGCAAGTGAGGCCCCGAGGTGGAAAACTAGGGGAGGCTCTTGCTCACTCAAAGGTGCAACCTGAGAAGGTGCAGGGTGGTAGCTTAGCATGTGCACCTCAGAACACTCAGTGCCGAGGAGCCTCGCTTGCTTCACTCACAGGCCTGACCCTGGGAATAACGCTGAACCCCATATCCTAGTCTTCTGTTTTCTCACTGCTAGGCTGGCCTGGCCTTGGGGGAACCTGGAGGAGGCAGGGGACTACTGGCTGTCATTAAAAGATAAGATGGGCCGGGCAGTGGTGGCACACGCCTTTAATCCCAGCACTCGGGAGGCAGAGGCAGGCGGATCTCTGTGAGTTTGAGGCCAGCCTGGTCTCCAAAGTGAGTTCCAGGAAAGGCGCAAAGCTACGCAGAGAAACCCTGTCTCGAAAAACCAAAAAAAAAAAAAAAAAAAAAGATAAGAGGGGGGCTGGGTCTCAACCCTACACACACACACACACACACACACACACACACACACACACACCCCTCCACTATACACTTTCATCCTCCCTTCCAGGGGATCCCCAAAGATCTTTGCTCCCAGGGCCCCTCACTCAGTCAGTCTTTGTGGATGGAATAAGGTAACACAACTCAAACATGCTATCTTCTGAGGTGGCTCCTGGATGGCAGGAAAACTGTGCTGGCCATGGGGCCTGCTACAGTGAGCATTGCCCGACTCTCTCCCATCCCCCATCCCCCTCATCGCCACCCTCACGCCCCCACCCCCACCCCCACCCCCACCCCCCGGCTTTGCTGTCATATGTTGACTGAAGGCAGAGCGTAAGCCTGCTACCCAAGCAGATGTCCAACCAGGAAAGACTTTCTGATACATATGCCATTCTTCCCTCATCACAGCCCAAGCCCCACCCTTCTTGATGGAATTCTCTTGGAACTCCCTCACCCTTCTGTGGGCCTAGATGGAGCAGAGGCCACAATGCTAGGCCAGAGTCTCCCGGTCCTATGATGTCCCCAACTTTCCACTTGTATCAAGTGGAGGAGATGATGGAAGCAGTAGAGAAGATCTTAACGAGCCCTTAGGGAAAGCCTTGGCTTCCCTGTTATGGAAAGTTCCTCAGCACATCTTTCTTGAGGCTTGTCCTCAGCTTTGAGTCCTAACTGCCAGTTCCAGGGTCTCCAGATAGCCAACTCACCCTGCTTGGTGAATGTCCACTGAAGAACTCACTGTGCCTTGGCTCCAACACCAAAGACTGGAGATGAAATGAGCGCCATTATGGACCTCAGCTATTTTAGAAGCAGTGGAAATAAGGCTTAGCATACCAAATTGCCAGGGGAGAGGCGAAAGGATTAGCAGAGACGCCTTAGCGACTAAGAGGCACCTTGGGATACAGAAAACAAGATGGGTGTGCTCACCGGGTGCATTCCCCTTGCATATCAAGAAACTCTGAGCTTCAGTTACCTTGTCTGTAAACTACACAAATATCTCAGGAATATAGTAAAGAGTAGATGAGATTATATATATGAAGGCAACCAATTTCAACTGTAGAGTCCTGTCTAAAAGGGTAAGGTTTTTGTTTGTTTATTTTATGTGCATTGGTGTTTTGCCTGCCTGGGGGTGTTGGGTACCCTGAAACTGGAGTTACGAACTGCCATGTGGGTACTGGGAATTGAACCCTGCTCCTCTAGAAGAACAGCCAGTGCTCTTAACCACTGAGCCATCTCTCCAGCCTCTTGGTAAGTTTTAATTACCTCAAAGCAGTCATCCCCCGACACCAAGACCTTGCAGGGAGCACAACACTTAAAGGAAATGTAAAATCCACTTGTCTGTCTACTTTTGCTTTTGTTTCAGAACAATTCAAGACAGGTTATGATGGGGGCTGAGATTCTGGGCACCACAGAGGGCGGTGAGTAGGATCAAGGCCTGGGAGTCAGACATGCTTGTTTTCCGGCTAGGCCATATGACACCGGTGCAAGTCTATCTAGGTCACGTCACCTCTCTGAACAGGTTTCCCTGGATGCAAAATGGGGATGCTAGCCACACCTCCCTCTAGGACTAGGAGGGTCGATGAGATAGAGTAGAAACAACAAGAGCCAGCACCGTGCTCAGGACATAGTGGCCTTAGTGGACATCAGTTATAACTTTGTTACTAAGGTTCATGCGCATTACTAAAAGGTATCCTTGCGGAGGGGTGGGGGCAGGGGAGACTCAACCTTGAGCTCAGCCTTAAATGAGGAAAAGAATTTGGAAAGCCTCTTCTGATGGAAGAAGAGTCTTATAGGTGAGTGTTGACAAGAATAAAATTAAACAAGATCCCAAATTTAAATTCTTTCCTTTCTTATGAATGGTCTAAAGCAGTGGTTCTCAACCGTCCTAATGCTGAGATCCTTTTAATACAGTTCCTCATGTTGTGGTGATCCCCAATCACAAAATTATTTTCTTGCTACTTCATAACTGTAATTTTGCTACTGTAATGAATTCTAATGTAAATATTTTTGGAGACAGAGGTTTGCCCAAAGGGTCGTGACCCACAGATTGAGAAGCACTTGTCTGAAGAGTTGGGCATGTGGATGGCATGGCCGAAGAGGGCACAGCAATGAGAGAGAAATCATAAGGAAATTCAAGTAACAGCACGTGCCTTCTACTCTTCAGAGATATCCAAACTTCCTCAAGGGGCAGCAGAGGACCGTGGCTAAGCTGTGAAGTCTGCTTCCTGCTTTGTGACCAGGAGGGCTCTGTCTGTCCTGAAAATCAGCCCTGAGGAATGGCTTCTGGGTCTCAGAAGATGAAGGCATAACCTCTGCTAAGGAAGTGGTATGCATTTGAATGGGGCTTTTCTAGAAACAATGCCTTCCCTCCCTCGGTGTCCCGTCTTGTGAACAGCTCCAGCTCCGCTCCTCTTCTCATATTTGAAATGTTGACAGACTCCTTGAGACGTTTACACAGTCACCGCTGCATCCAGGGAGCCAAGACGCAAGGCTTGCATGTCTTAATTCCCAGGCCTTGTGCTCCCCCTCCCCTTGCCCTCCCCCAGCTCAGGTGTGGAGGCCTGCCAGCACAGGGAGCATTGCTGGTACCACTTCCCACTCGGTACTTGTTGGGATGGAAGTGGCGTGTCAGGTCCTTTTCTCTGAAAATGGTATACAGAAGGTCACGCTGCAATACCAGACACGCTGAAATTAAGGTGATCCACACAGGAAAGGCTCCTTTCTTCCTCACACAGTCTATCAAGGGTTGAAAAACAGCTAGGGAAGTCATCTGAAACCAGTGGCCTCCAAGAATTCTAGACTAGGACAAAAGAGACCAGGAGAAGCATGGAGTTGTAGCTCAGGCTGCCATAGCAAACAGCCAAAGCAACACCCATTTGGCGCCCATTCTTGGTTCTGAAGTCTGGAAAGTCCACCATCAATGCACTGGAAGGTTCTGTGTCTAAGGACGGCCAGCTTCCTGTCTTGGAAATGGTGTCTTTTCACTGTATCTTCACTTCACAAAGAGAAAGGTCCCCTCTGATAAGGGCACTAATCCTAGTGCATTAGGGCCCCACCTTTCATAAATCACTCACCGTTAGTTCTTTGTTCCAGATCCAGACACTCTGAAATAACTTCCAAATATTTTGAGGGATATAATCCAGTCCATAACTGCATAGTAATTCCTGATACTGTGACCCAGTAAGAACACACAGAACCTTCACTGATTCTTTCCCAGTCAGAACTATTATATTGCTTAAACTTTGCCATATACTGTGTCCTAGGCTGAACCTTGCAGCAATTTTGAAGGCCAAAGGACAATTCTGAGATGTCAGATAGGAAACACATGAGAGAGAGAGAGAGAGAGAGAGAGAGAGAGAGAGAGAGAGAGAGAGAGAGAGAGAGAGGATTATCTGCCAAGTAGTTTCAAAGAGCAAATGAACTGGGTGTGGTAACACACTTGCCTGTAATCCCAGCACTTGGGAAGCTGAGTCAGAAGGGTTATAAATTCAAGGCCAACCTGAACTACATGGTGACACTGTCTTTTAAAAGAAGAAGAGAGGAGAGAGGAGGAGGAGAGAAGAAGGAGAAGGAGAAGAAGAAGAAAAGAAAAGAAGAAGAAGAAAAGAAGAAGAAGAGAAGAAGAAGAAGAGAAGAAGAAGAAGAAGAAGAAGAAGCCAGAATGGCTAATGTGACTTGGAATGGGATTCTTGTGGTGAGGGTGAATGTGGGGCATTCGTTCCTTTGTTTGATATATTTTGAAGTTCCAATGTCTACTACTCAGCATGGAACACATGTTTCACCACAGATATATCAATAGTCACTCAAGAAATTCAGATGAATTGCTCAGAGGCGAGGGTTAACATTGATGTATAAACTATCGCATACTGCAACTCTCTCTCTCTCTCTCTCTCTCTCTCTCTCTCTCTCTCTCTCTCTCTCCCCAATTATTCACCACTACAAATCAATCACAGTAGAATGAGACACTGGCCGGGCAGTGATGGCACATGCCTTTAATCCCAGCACTGGAGGCAGAGGCAGGTGGATCTCTGTGAGTTTGAGGCGAGCCTGGGCTATCAAGTGAGTTCCAGGAAAGGCGCAAAGCTACACAGAGAAACCCTGTCTTGAAAAACCAAAAACAAACAAACAAACAAATAAATAAATAAATAAATAAATAAATGAATGAATGAATAAATAAAAATAAGAATGAGACACTGATGCCAAGGAGGAGTCTTGGGGAACCTGCCTACCTTGTAAGTTGCCTGCCTAGCTTGCCCAGCTGCCCAGTGTGGCTTCGAGCATACCCGGGAGCTGGCTCTTTTCAGCACAGGCCCTTCATTAGGCACCTATTGGGAGGCAGCTTAACAAACTCACTGTCTGTGAGCCCAGCCTCCGCCAGACATGACTGCCCATGCCTTTAATCCCAGCACTCTGGAGGCAGGGACAAGAGATCTGGAGTTCAAGTTTGTCTTCAGCCACATATCAATCAAGTTCAAGGCTGGGCTGAGCTACAAGAGACTGGGGTTAAACAAATGGAAGCTCAGTTTATGTGTGGATCAGTATAAAATCTAAATTGGCAAAATCAAAGATGGAGATGCTTGCTTTGCTGCTCTGAGATGTCTAAAACCCAGACAAGGAAATAGATGACTGGGGGGCATGTCTTTCTCCTGACAGAATGTGGATGATTTTGTAATGTGTTGTGGCAGGTTGTTTATAAGGAATGATCTCAGTACTGTGAGACCACCCTTGTTCTCATGGTCCTTCCACATCATCTCTTCTGTGGCTTATTAGGCCTGCTGGGATCAGCTCATAGCTGCCTCTCCCAGCTGATGGTTCTTCAGCTATCCGGGAGCAAGGACCTCCATTCCATTCTAGGAGAGCCCCAAGTGCCTTGATGCCTCTGGGCTCTTGCACTCACTGTTCCCTGTGTCTGGAAAGTTCTTTTCAAGTCTTTCTGGGCTCAGCTTAAATGCTACCAACTCATGGTGATCTGACTATCCACAATAGCATCAGAGTCCCCTCCCTCCCTCAGCTTACGTATTTTGTACTGGACATACAGGGCCATGGATCCTCTCTAGAGACACTTATGACCCACAAACAACAACACAGAGTAAGTAACATGCATATACTGATGTACTGTGCACCATGTACCATGCATTGTTCCAGACGTCTGCCTTCCCTTAATTCATCTCAGTCTCATAGAAGCCCACTTTTCACATATGAGGCTATGCCCAGAGAGGTCAAAGAAGGTGCCTGAGGCCACACAGCTGGCAAGTGTAAAATGAGCTATTATTAGTCGCTAACCTGGGGAATTCCCCTGTTTTTGTTGTGCTTATTGTTGACCCAGGTTGCTTAGGAAGTGCTCTATCAACTCCTCCCGCAGTTTAGATCCTGTCTGCTGACAGTTGTGGTAAACAAACAATGGCCCGATACTGCTGAGTTCTTGCATCAGTTTCATACCTGATGGAAACTTCTGAACCTCAGCCCTTCTCTGAGCACACAGGGCGCAGTCACTGATCTCAGCAGGGAAGTCATGCACGCAAGAGTCTATCTTTACTTGAAGTTAGGATCTCACGCTGGCCAGCTTAGTGGACTCTACAGAGTCTGCTCCTAAACCCCGGATCTCCCCCTGGAGAAGAGTCAAGGAGTGTTACCCGGTGCTTACTTATATATTTCAAAACAGAGAGTCTCATGTAATCCAGAGTGGACTTGAACTGAAGTGTAGACAAGGATGACCTTAAACTCCAGATCTTACCTCCTGGGTGATGGGGTTACAGGCATACACCACCATGCCCAGTTTATACAGTGATAGGTAACAAACCCAGGGCCTTGCGGATGCTTGGCAAGTACCAACTGAGCCATAGCCCCAGCCCTGATTTTTCAACTATAAAATGAACCTCAAATATAATACTGTTCGGGTAGGGTTGTCAGGATGAGATCATCTTTGTAAAGCACCTAGCCTAGCCTGCCACATAGTAGGTGATCTATAAGCACAAGATTCTATTACTGTTCATTATTGAGACTACGCTGAGCACACTGTACTCTAGGAATGTTGCTAGGGGAGGTAGAGGGAACAATCAAAGTCACACAAGGACCGATCTGCCTGTTCTCTCATAGGTGCTGATGCTCAAATCCAGGTGCCTCAGGAGACCTTGCATCTAGGGGGATGAGCATGTAGTATGATGTCCACAAGGCCCAGACCAGGGAATGTTGCTGGCTGGCTTGGTATAGCACCCATGCCCCATCCTGCACAGCCACACTACTAGAGACTCCTTGGAAGTGGAAGGGCTGACATAGTGGAGGAGAGGGAAACTGAGTCAGCATTTGTCTGTTTACTCTCCTCATATACTTTTCAGTTTTTATAATGCTGGCGATAGGTTCTATGGCTGGTGCACACACTAAGAATGTACTCTACCACTGGCCTACAGGCCCTGCCCTCTTCCTGTTCTCTTTGTATTCCATTCTATGTACCACCAGTCCATTCACTGTCCCTGTCCCCAGTCACTACTAGTCAAGGTGGTCAGTTGATTGCCGTGTTGATCAGGAGCCTGCTAGATTATAGCAATATCTCACTGGCCCACAGGGCATCACTTACTGAATGGAAGGAAAAGAGGGAGAGGAGAAAAGAGGGAAGTCGGTACTCTGACGGATTGGGTTCACTCACATAGGAGGCGTTAGGAAACCTATGAGCTCTTTGGTACATGGCTCAACGCAAAAATGTTGCCGTCTAGACACGGGGAGGGAAAAGGCAGTGAGAGCCATATCAGACAAAGGGGTTAACATTGGACTATGAAGGAGATGAATTAGCTCTGTGTCCGCTGGTAGCAGGAACCAGTAGGTGATGATGAGTAAAAGAGGTTAGTCTGGCCCAGGCCACAGGTCAAGCACCCAAGATGGAGGCCTGAGAGGAAATGAAGGAAAAGCATTGAGGGACTTTGGGCATGATGGCTGCAGAGACCCTGTGCGTAGCCCTTGTTCTCCAATTCTCAATCTGCTCTCTCTCTCTAGCCTTGGTCTTCAGCACCACGCCTCCATTCTTTCCCATCTTTAGACAACTCCCACCCACACCCCGGACCCCGTTTTCTCATCTGCAAATGAAGATGCTCCTACTGCAAGCAGGTGGTCTTGCCTCTCCAGTCTTGCACTCCAGTTCTGAAATCTGACTCAGTGAGAGGTGCTGTCCCTGACTACACAACGCCACCCCCCCACACACACACACAGAGGCCTAGCGCTAGCCCTGGCCTCCTGTAAATGAATACCTCCTGAAAGAGGTCTGAGGGTCAAGGCGTTCTATGTTGCTGCTTACTGGGTGTAATGGGCAAGACTATTCGGTTTCTGACTCAGGCTGGAGTCAGGTAGGGACATCAAGCCTAGATGTTACCTTGCTTCAAGAATCAAATGGCTTCCTCTCAGCACCACAGTCCCTTGAAGATGAGAGAAAGGTTAGAAGAGAAGATCTTTGATGTTACTCAATTGAGAAATTTCATTAGGAGGGAGCAAGTCCGGAAATGCCACAGTGAAGGGCTCCACAGTAGGCTGCATTGGCCCGACCCTGGCCTGGACTTTGTTTTCTGATGGTAAACGTCCCCTGACATAAACACAGGCAGAGCAGGGAATAACAACATCCAGTCCTCAAACAAACAAAACAGGACCGGAACCTGTCTTGCATGTGGGATGGCTCCTGCTGCAGGGATGCAGCTCAAGGGCCTTCACTGTGGAATTTCCTGCCTGGAGCTTGATGGATTTTCCACTCTTGTCCTCAAATGAACATTGGCTTTAGAGCCTAGCAGATACTCAGTGGGGCACGGTGAAGCCCTTTGGGAAATGGGCAGCCGCTGGGTGCAGACGGGGTGGGGGCATCTCCTAGTTGAGTCACACATGGATGAGTGCCGCTGGTGACGAGTCCTCCAAAGCTCTGTGGCACTCTTTTTCCTTGGGCACCTGAAGCTGTAGCTTGAAACTACTTTTTTCTACCTGCTCTTGGATGGCTTCTCCTTCAGGCACCACACACTAAAGCTATCCAGATTATCTCTGCTTTCCACAGGATGCCAGGTGTTCTTGCACCCGTCCCTGATTCTGCTCAGTCAAGTCATCGCTTGCACCTACCGCCCTCACACTATTTCTGCCCATCCCAGAGGTAGTATGAGTAGTAGCTACAGCATGGAATCTGCTAAGCTTGAGTCTGGCGCCATCCCTAACCAGCTGTGTGGCCTTGAGCAATTCACTGAGCCTCGCTAAGCTTCTCTTTCTGTATCTGTTCAATGGGGATGGTAAGGGCACTCACTTCATAGGATTGTGGTGAGCCTGATTACTCATTATGTGCAGTGCACATAGAAAAAGACAACATGGGGCTGGAAAGATGGCTCAGCAGTTAAGAGCACTTGTTGCTCTTGCACAGGACCTGGGTTCAATTTCCAGCACCCATTCACTAGCTTACCACCATCTATAATGCCAGTTCTAGGGGATCCAATGCCTTCTTCTAGCCCCCATGGGTACCAGGTACACCTATGGTGCATCTACATACACACAGGCAGGCAAAACACACACACATTTAATAAAATAAATAAATCTAAAGTTTTTTTTTTAAAGGCAATCTGATATGTGTAGTCAGCATCTTCATAAAGTTTTAAGAACAGGCCATTCCTGCCTTCTTCTTTTGAAGCCCAAATCAAATGTTACACATTTATGCAGTCTTCCTGACCCACCCCAGGGGAAATGTCCCCCCACAACCTTTTAACTGGATCTTTCCTGGGGAGCAGCTTCAGGTTGCAGGCATCATACACTGGTTTTAGCTAAAGATATTAGTATTTGGACCAGAGGAAGGCTTTGCCATTTCCCTGAGCCTGATGGGGGGGGGGTTTTGCTATTACAATGGGTCTGAGGCATTGGGTCATTGACATGGATGTGTTCAGGTCAACAAGACAATTCACTCGGGACTTCATCTATTCCCAGAAGGATGTCCCAAGTTAGACTTACCCATCACTATCAAATTGTGAAGATGTACATGTCAGTGCTTCTTCCTTAGCACCAGCAGACCTTGGAGAAGGGTCCGAGGGAACAGAGTGATAGTATGCACCAAGTGGCCTCCATCACATTGACCCCTGTTGGTGACCATGAGATACCGTGAGCCAATAATCTAGACAGCTTTCTGCCTACTCTCAGCCAGAATTGTCAGTACACATCTTCCCAAAAAATGTAAGTCCCTGGTGTGCTTGTACTGCCAGACGCTGTCTGCTTTCACGCTTCCCCTACTCCCCAAGGATTCTAGACATACTCGGAAGTCCCTTGAATGAGGCCCATTATCCAGCCAAGCTGGACTCAGACTCTACCACCCTGCTGAGCATTTTTTATGCTCCCCAGAGTTCTTGTGTCCTTCACCTCTGATTTCTGTCCATTGTGCTCTCTTGTTGAAATGACTTCTCTGTAGGCTTCAAGTGATTGTGCTTTTCTATTTTGTATATTTTGCAACACCTAGCATGATGAGTGGGGATGGAGATTGGCTTTACATGTCACAGAAGCATCCTTAGTCCTTTTATGACTATTAAATTGGCAAATCAAGGGGTGGGGGTGGTAATCAAATCTGCAGTCACTCTGTTCTTCGCCTTTGCATTTCTAACCACTCAAGTGGATTCCTGAGCTTTCCCCAGGGCTCCATGCCCTTGGAGACCTAGCTGGCATTACTTCTAGCCTCCCTTTACCTCTGTGCCAGGTCAGTGCCAAGAGAGTACCACCCATGATCTTTGTGAATTTCATAGGGTGTGGAAATAATGGGGAAAATGTATCTTGTGCTCCTCTTTGCACTGCGTTTTGAGGCATGGTTTCCGTTTTTACCACAGTGACCAAGGTTTGAAACCTTGAACCTTCCTCAATTCTCCCTAAGAGAACGATGAGAGAGCAAGAACTTCCTGAAGCTCTTTGGTGGAGTACCCAGACTTCCTCCACCTGTCTGGGTCTTCTGACTCCCTCTCTTCACTGCTCCTTGCCATTGTCCTTCAAGATTTCCAAAGTTCTTCCAAATTCTTTCCCTGCCTCCCAAGGCCTTGGTACCCATTACAGGTGTGAACGCCAGGGACAAGCACCCTTTTCTACCCTTAAAAGTGGACTTCAAGGTTTTTACCACCATACTTTTACTTCTGTGGATGCTGGTACTAGCTGTTAGGTGGAAATATTTTCTTCATCTCATTGCATGAACAGGCTCCTTCTCCTTTCTGTGCCTTAGTTTTACAATCTGTCAAATGAACCAGAACCTCTAGGTTGGCCCTGCTTAATAGAAATGCAATGCAAGTCACATGTATTACTCAAAATATTCTAGTAGCTTCACTGAAAAAAAAGTAAAGAGGTAGAATTAGTCCTTTCACCCTCTAGTGCAGTAATGGCGAAGCTACTGAGGAATTTTTTCAGTGTTATTGCTATACAGCTGGCATATAATGAACTGTATGTATTGGAAGTGTGCACACTTTAATATATGTTAGCATCTGTGAAAACATCATTACGATAAGATAATGAGTCTATTCCTCCACTTCAAAGGCCTCTGCCTGCCCCTTCACAATTTTTTTAAAGTTTATTTTTCATGCTTGTGTGCATGCATGGTATGCACATGCATGCATGCATATGCCTACTGGTGCCTGTGGAATCCAGAAAAAGGAGTTGCATCCTCTGGAGCTGGAGTTGCAGGCAGTCATGAGCTACCTGACATGGATCCTGGGAACTGAATTCAGTTCCTCGGGAAGAACAGCAAGTATCCTTAACCACTGAACCGTCTCTGCAGTCTCCCTTCCCTTTGTGATTTTATATATTTGGTAGTCTATTTTATTTGATTAGATACAAAAATTTGTCGGGCGGTGGTGGCGCATGCCTTTAATTCCAGCACCCAGGTGGCAGAGTCAGGAGGATCTCTGTGAGTTCGAGGCCAGCCTGGTCCAGGACAGGCACCAAAACTACACAGAGAAACCCTGTCTTGAAAAACCAAATAAATAAATAAAATATCATTTTAACATGTAATCAGTACAAAGAGTATTAATGAAATATTTCACATTGTTTTCCTCAGGCAAATTCTTGTGCTTCTCGTGTCTCTTCGTCTCTTAGAGAACATCTTCTCTTGCAATAGCCACATTTCAAATGCGCTGTAGCCAGATGTGGCTGATGGTAATGGTTCTATGCAGCAGAAGTTTAATTGATTTCGAAGTACTTTTTCCTCAGCTATGGTTTGAAATTCCATGTGTTGGAACATTAATTCCCAGTGCGGCCGTGTTGAGAAGTGAGGCTTCCTGGCAGGCGCAGCCTCCATGGATGGATTAGAGGAGTGCGTTTGTTCTGACAGGAGTATGTCCAGTCTCCTTAGACTGGCTTTTTTACACATTGTCACTTGCCCTCGTGTGAAATCCTCCATACAGCACTGAAGCACTCAAGTCCTCGCCAGATGCTGTCAGCGTGCCTTGGAGCATCCCAGCCTCCAGAACAATGAGGAAAAATAACTTTTTTCTCTCCTTCGGACATTACCAAGTCTGTGGTATTCTGTCACAGTAACAAAATAGACTGTGCTGCCAGGTCTCACGTTGAAGGGCTCTAAGGTGTCAATGCAGCATCACATCCTTAGTTTTGGTCCTCAGCTACTCTGCTCCCTGGACCACTCCAGCTGACCTGCTATGAGTCAACACTAGCTTGTTGGTGTACACCTACAGGGTGATGAGCAGGCTGCTCCCTAGTCCTCTAAGGAGGTCAAGCCAAGCCTAAGTGTTGCTGCACCTATTGCCTGGCATCTACACCTGAGGTCATTACTACTCCAACTGGGTTCAGGTGTCTGGGGAAGAACCTTCTACTATAGGGTCCTTCTTATGCATTCCTTAAAGGTCCATGTGTTAAAAGACTTGGTACCCAATATGGCATTGTTGTGATGCAGTGAAACCTTTCAAAGTTAGGGCCTAGCAGAAGGAAGTTGGGTCACTGGGAGCTGATTAAACAGACTTTGTGTCACTGTGACAAAATTCTTGAGCAGGTCACTTACAGGAGAAAGATTGGGGGGCTCATGGTTTCTTGGTCCCACGCACTTGGGCAGACCATCATGGTGGAAGGAGTGAGTGGCAGGGGAGCTTCTTCAATTCATGGCAGCCAGGAAGCAGAGAGAATACAACTGTCCTCTGCTGTCTCTCTCCTTTCTCCCCTTCTATCCCACCCAGGCCTCCAGCCTATGATCCTGCCGACATTCAGACTAAGACTCCTCCCTGTGTTATTTTTCATTGTCAACTTGACACAGCTTAGAATCACCAGAGAAGAGGGAGCTGCAACTGACAGATTGCACTGATTAGATTAGCATGTGGCCATGTCTGTGGGGGCATTGCCTTGATTGCTAATTGGTGCAGGAAGGGCCTACTGTGGTAGCACCATCCCTAGGCAGCTGGTCCCAGGTTGTATAAGAAAGCTAACTGTGCAAGCCAGGGAGCAAGCTAGTCGGCAGAATTCCTCTTGATGTTTCAGTTCCTGCTTGAGTTCCTGCCCAGACTTCCTTCAATGGTAGACTGTGACCTGGAAATGTAAGTCAAATAAACCCTTCCCTCCCTTAAGCAACAGGGTGAAGCAAGAGCATCCCCTTAGTCAACCCTCCTTGAAAATAACCTAGTGAACACACCCAAGGCAGTGTTTTGCTAATCACATGGGTGCCTCTCAATCCAATCAAATTCACAGTCCAGCCCAACCAGCGCAGGGGTGCGACTCTTAAAGGAGATTGTGGGACCCCGATGTCATCAACTTTCTTTCACTTTCCAGAGGTGAGATGAGCAATTCTCTCTGCCACATGCTCCCACAATGAGGTGCTACCTTGCTGCAGGCCCAAAATGATGGGGCCAATTGATTATGAACGGAAATTCCTAAAATGGAACAGACCTCTTCTCTTTACAAGTTAGTAATCTCAGGCATTTGTTCCAATAATGGAAAGCTGATGGATGGCCGCTGGTGGGAACCCCTTTCAAACAGCAGAGTCAAGACAGTTGTAGAATGTCAGGGGTGCAGTTGGAATTATTCCAAGAATGAGGTTACTTTCCCTCCAATGAACCTTCTTCAGTAGGACGGAGAGATATAGCTGCTATGCTGGGAATTGCATGTGACCCCAGCTTATCCTCTCCATGCTGAAACCTTCCATAGCCACTAAGGATGGCTGAGAGCTGCAGCCCCAGTGATTTCAAACTGGTGGGGGTGGATTGTCATACCCCAAAGGAGCCAAAGGAGCACATTTAGTGGGCGTTACAGTGCAGAAAAGATTTCAGAGTCCTGGAATGGAGTACCAAGGTGGGGAATAAAAAACAAGAGGGTCTTTAAAGAGAAAGGCTTCAATCTGCCTGTGACTAAACATTGTTCACCAAAGCACCCATAGAGAAGATGGAGGCTGGGCAACGAATAGCGTGACTTGGGGGTAGGTGGGCCTCAGTGAGAGCAAGAAGGCAAGCACACCTTCAGACCCAAATGCCCTCCTCTCCTCTTTCGGCAAAGGTGAAGAAGGGCTACAATGGCAAGCACTTTGAACACCCCCTACCACTTTCCTTTAGGCCAAGATGGCACTCTACGACAGGGTGAGCGACGTGCCTGCTCTCCTCTGGGACTGGGCGGGGTGGCAAGAGTGGACGTGGCTCACTGGGGCCCACAACTCCAGAGTTCTAGAATGGACTTTGGGGGCCGGATGGAAGTTGCAGCGTTTGCTTTTGCAGCTGCGGTGGAAGTGAAGAAAGCAGGAGGGCATCCTGAGGCGGGAAATGCCGATCGGTGTCATCCCCAGCTGCTTCCGCCTCTTCCTTCAAGGATTCCTCGGCCTCTCTGTATCCCTGCCAGCCCCCCTCCCAGCCCCTGAGTTCTGGCCAGCAGCTGTGCATTCCCCCTTTAGGGCCCACGTCACAGATCCGCGGAGAGGCTGTCAGCTCCCCATTGTTCTTGGGGCTTCTCCGGCATTCCTTTGGCTCATGAGGGGAAATGCCAGAGGCTTGGCCCCCACCTCCTCAAGATGCTTGGCCTACTAGTCACCAGCACTCCTGGCCCCTCCAGGGACACTGGAAGGATATCACTGGATCCTAGTGCCAGCCATACTAAGGACACCTGCTGGATGCCAAGATGGAACCTATAGGGCTAACTAGGCCTCTGGGCCTTGGGCTTACCCTTACCCAGCCGAGCATATTTTACCTCTCCACTCCAGAGCATGAGCACACAGCCCCACAGTCACACCCTGCCTTCCATTCCCAATCCGGCCCACATCCACACAGGTCTTCACCCACTCTCATATGCGTACTCTTGTCGGATCTATTGTTCTGGGGAAGCCTTCAGGAATGGCAGGGCCAGATGCTACCTTTGCTGCAGGTATAAAACTGAGCCACATCCAGGAAAACGTCCATGACAAAAAAAAAGCAAAATGTCCTAGATGGAGGCTGTCCCTAACCCCCACCTGCTGCATAACCCCTTCAGGAAACACAACAGACAAAAGTGCATCTTCTTAGAGCAGTGGTTCTCAACCTGTGGGTCACAGCCCCTTGAGGGCCAAACAGCCTTTGCACAGATACCCTGCATATCAGATATTTACATTGCAGTTCATAACAGGAACAAAATTACAGCTACGAAATAGCAATGAAAATAACTTGATGGTTGGAAGTCACAACGTGAGGAATTGTGTTAAAGGGCTGCAGCATTAGCAAGGGTGAGAACCACTGTCTTAGAGTTCACAGTCTCATGCGAGGAAAGCAATAAGCAAAGAAGTAAAACATATCTGGTGTGATGGTCAGTGGTGTGGATGAAAAACAGAGGAAGAAAGAGGACTAGCTAGAGCATTTGTATTTTAAAAATCAGGGTGCTTTAAGGAAGTATCATTTAAAACAAATACTGAAGGCCATTATCTGAGAGAAGAACATTCTGGACCAAGTAAAAAGGCTGTCAGTTGGGACTGTGCTGAGTGGACAGGGACTAATCAGCAAGCTGGTGTGTTGGGAGTGAGTGGAGGGCCTAAGGTACCAGCAGCAGAAGGTCATGCTAGGAGGCACTGAAACTAAATCTAGAAGAGTCATTTGTCATCACACTGAGGGAGATGAATGTTAACAAAGGGTTCTGGACAGACGCCTGGCCATAGACAGTCAATGATCATTTCAGAGAATAAAGCAAAAGGCTGGAGACAGGGAGACTGATCTCAACCTTTTGTAACATGCAGGGTGAAAGGTGATGCTGGGTATCCAGCAACTTTACTACTGTAATAAAACACCATGACCAAGACAACTTATAAAAAAAATGTTTAACTGGCTTACAGTTGGAGAGTTGGAGTCCATGATTATAGAGCAAATGCTTGGAAGCAGGAACAGCTAAGAGGCCACATCTTGATCTGCAAACAGAATGTAAAGAGAACACTGGAAATGATGAGTCTTTTGAAACCTTAAAGCCTACCCCTAGTCACATCACAAGAAGGCCATACCTCCTAATCCTTCCCAAACAATCCTACCAATTGGGGATCAAGTATTCCAACATATTAGCCTATAGGGGGGGGCGTTTCATTCAAACTACCGCATTCCACTCCCTGGTCCCCATAGGCTTGTAGCCATATCATAATGCCAAATGCACTTAGTACAACTTCAAAACTCCCTAGTCTTTCACAGTCTCAACACTGTTTAAAAGTCCAAAATGCAAGTCTCTTCTGAGACTCAAGGCAATCTCTTCATCATAACACCCTATAAAAATCAAAAAGCAAATTCCATACCCAGCATACAATGGCACTGTATATACATTATCATTCCAAAAGGAAGGGGTCAGGGCATACTGAGGAAACACTGGGTGAAAGCCAGACCAGACCCAGCAGGAAAAACTCTAACTTCTGTCATTCCATGCCTGATGCCAGGGAGCTTAGATGGCTTGACCCTTTTGACTTCATTGCCTGCAACACACTTCTCTCTCTTGGGCTGGTTCCACTGTCCGTGTGCAGCTCTTCTTGGCTCATATTCCACAGCTTTGGCACATCTAATATCCTGGGATCTCCAATGCAATCCAGGCTTCCCTTTCCAGCTTGACACAATAGCCTCTCGGGGCCTCCTCCCCGCTGCCACATGTCTTGCCTCAGTGGCTCTCCTTAACCATGGAGGAAGCCTCCATAACCCCTTTTGCTCATGTATCCTTCATGACTCTGAAGCTTGCCCCACATGAATAACACTATCAAGTCTGGGTGCTGACTTGTCCCCCTTGAATCACATTGGCAGCACCTTTGATTTTTTTTTCCTTTCTAGGAGGAGAAAATTTCTTAGCCCTTTTCTTTTACAAGTTGGAAGCTTAACTGGATGGGGTCTTGCCCTGAGGGCATCCCTCCTTTATTCCAGTGCATATCAGGCCTCTCCTTAATCTCCTCATCTCTTTCAGCATAAACCTTAGTGCCAACATTAAATTTCCTGGAGCTTTTTCTCTTCAAAATGTTTATTTTTTATTTGTGTTTGCCCTGCTTGCTCTTTTTCATTGTAGACCTACATAATAACCACAGTGTCTTGAAATCTCCTTTGCCAAAGAAATTAGCTCATTACTTTCTCATTTAGCCCCAGGCAAATTCTTAGAACAAGGGCAGAAAGCAGCTACAATCTTTGCCAAAATATCACAAGAATGGTCTCTAGTCCAGTTGCTAATTTTGTTCCCCTCTGAAACCTCTTTAGCTAGCCCTCCACATTCCACATTCCTCTCAGCACTACTGTCTTCCATGCTCCTACTAGAATGGTCCATCAAGCTCTGTTTTCAACATGCAACCATGTTTCTAGTCCAAAGTCCTCTGCTGTGGATATCGCTCTATATAAATAAAACACTGATGGCCAGTGACCAGGCAGGAAGTAGGTGGGACAAGGAGAGAGGAAAATTGGGGAAACAGGAAGGAGAGAGAGACACTGCAGCCACCGCCAGGACAAGCAGCATGTAAAGACTCTGGTAAGCCACCAGCCACATGGCAAGGTATAGATTTATAAAAATGGGTTAATTTAAGATAAAAGAACAGTTAGCAAGAAGCCTGCCATGGCCATATAGTTTATAAGTAATATACGCATCTGAGTGATTATTTTATACTTGGATTGTGGGACTGCAGGGCTTGGTGGAGCCTGGAGAGAAGCCCTCCAGCAACAGTCCTCCATATTCCTCAAAAAAACCATAGGTTCTTCACAACAATAACCCACTCCCTGGAACCAACTTCCACCTTAGTTACTTTTCTATTGCTGTGATAAAACGCCATGATCAAGACAATTTATAAACAAAAATGCTTAATTTGACATGGCTTCAGAGGATTAGAGTCCATTATGGTAGAGCAAAGGCATGGCAACAGGAACAATCAAATGCTCCCATCTTTATCCACAAGCAAAATGCAGAGAACGACATAAGTCTTTTGAAATATCAAAACCAACTCGCAGTGACATACCTCCTCCAAGAAGGCCATATCACCTAATCCTTCTCAAACAGTTCCACCAACTGGGAACCATTTAAACATATAAGCCATTCTCATTTAAAACACCACAGTTATTATGGTGAGGCATAGGCAAGATTCTCTATATAAAATCATAGAATACTTCACAAATTTGTACAGAGGTCATGCCACTCTATACAGTTCAAATTTTTCTGTATGTGCAGCTGAAATGAGCATTATTTTAATATTTTTACAATGCATTGCATCTGTAAACAATGTAAAAGGTGGTTTTATGAGTATTTGAACTTTATATAAAATGATAACTTGTTGTGGAATATTTGTTTATACTGTAAAGATGTGTCTCTGCCTAAGGCACCTTCTGATTGGTTTAATGAAAAGCTGAACAGCCAATAGCTAGGCAGGAGAGGATAAGCAAGATTTCTGGGGAGAAAAAGGAAGAGGAGAAGGAATCTAAGTGCACAGGAGATGCCAATGAGACATGAAGAGGAAACAGGAGGTGCAAGATAGAAGAGAGGTAATGCCATGTGGCAGAATGTAGATTAATAAAAGTGGGTTCATTGAAGTTATAAGAGCTAGTTAGACAAGCCTAAGCTAAAGGCCAAGCTTTCATAATTAATCCCCATGTTGTTATTTGGGAGCTGGCTGGAAGTACAGAGAAAGACTAGCTACAATATCCTGTTCGTATCTTTTTGCAACTTGCTCTTTTTACTCAAAATTAGGTTTTTGAGATTTAGCATGTTGAAACATCTATTTCAATTTAACTCTATAGCATCCTACTATATAAATGCACCCCAATATGTATAACTACCTCCCTATTAAGATAACTTCAGCTGTTTGACTTTTTGAATGTTTTGCTTGTATTTCTATAGACTGTAATGCAAAGCTCTGTGGTACTAGTCATATAGAGAATACATGATTGACACAATGCCATGATTTGATACACACCTATAATTCTATCACTCAGGAGGCTGAGGTAGGAG
This sequence comes from Peromyscus leucopus, assembly GCF_004664715.2. Classification (NCBI taxonomy): domain Eukaryota; kingdom Metazoa; phylum Chordata; class Mammalia; order Rodentia; family Cricetidae; genus Peromyscus; species Peromyscus leucopus. The sequence goes on from NC_051083.1 coordinate 113,323,056, forward strand.
GATTGCAAGTTCAAGGCCTACCTAGGCTATAAGAGAGTTAGAGACCAGTCTTGTTAATTTAGTGTGACCCTGTCTCAAAATAAAAAGTAAAAGCGAGAGGTACTAGAGAGATGGCTCAGCAGTTAAGAGCACCCACTGCTCTTGCAGAAGACCCAGGTGAGCTTCCTAGCACCCATATCAGGTGGCTCACAAGCATCTATGACTCTACCTCCAGATGCTCCCATGCTCTCATATCGCCTCTTTAGTCATTGTACTCATGTACACATATATACACACAAAATAAGATAAAAACAAATCCTTCAAAGGTGAAAGGAGAGCAGGGCATGGTAGCGCATGCCTTTAGTCCCAGCACTTGGGAGGCAGAGACCATGGGTTCATGGCAAGCCTGGTCTACATAGGGAGTTCCAGATCAGCCAGAGCTACATAGTGAGACCCTGTCTCAAAAAAGAATGTGCATGTACTTCAGTGGTGGAATGCTTGCCTGGTATACACAAGACTCTGGGTTCAATCTCTAGTACTTCAAAAAAATGAAGTTTATTTCATAATCATTGAGTCAAGAATCTAAGTGTAGCTTAGCTGGATCCTGCATCTTAAGTTCTCTTCCAAGCTGGGGTCAAAGTGTCAGCCAGGCTGTAGTCATTGCAGGACTCAAGTGAGACTTCACTTCCAAGCTCAACCACATGGATGCTGGCAGCAGTGTCCTGGTACCTGCTGGTCATTGGATGGAGAGTCTCAGTGACTTGCTAGTTTGGGGCAGTCCTCAGTGCTTTGCTATGTAGAACTCTCCAGAGGGCAGCTTACAACATAGCAACCAGCTTTCTCTGAGCAAGGAAGGGGTGGAGAAAGAATATGAGAAAGACGGGTATCACTGTCTTATAGTGTAATCTTAGACATGCCTGCCTATTCGTCTACCATCGTCCATTTGTTAACCTTTTTTTTTTTCTAGGATAAGCCCACAGTTAAAGCAGGTTAGATTGGACAAGGATAGGAATACCAGGAGGTGGTGCTCTCTGAGGACCATTAGAACCAAAAGGGTCTGCTGGGACCATAAAGGAAGATGAGAGGTGAAGAGTGACATCAAGAACCAACAGATGGGAATGTAAGGATGAAATAAAATGAAGGCATATGGTTAAACACCATTTATATGAGAAGTTTGGTTGTGGAAGAATGTTGGAGATAGACAGGGAATCTCTGAGCACATTTGAGGGCTAAGGAAGGAGGACAAGGAGCTGGGAAAGGGAAATACACTTCAGAGCTTGTAGGAGAATGGTGAAAGCCAGATACCTAGGAAAGTTAGAAGGGCATTGTGATATGTTATTGGCCCCCATAAGCTCATAGGGAGTGGCACTATCAGGTGGCATGATTTTGTTGGAGTAGGTATGGTCTTGTTGGTGGAAGTAAGTCACTGTGGAGACAGGCTTTGATGTCTCATATATGATCAAGCCACACCCAATGTTTCAGACCATTTTATGGTGATATTTTATTTGTACTGAAATGTGATTTTATTTGTATGTTAATAAATAAAGTTGCCTGGGGGTCAGAGCTAATAGCAAGCCATAGCAGAAGTCTGGCAATGGTAGCACACACCCTTAATCCTGATCACATGACAGGCAGATCTCTGTGTTCAAGGATACCACCAGCATGGAGACACATGCCTTTAAACTCAATACCAACCATAGACAATCTAGAGGTCTGTATAGATGGGCAGTGATGAGGAGGTCATGTGGCTGGGTTTACAACCAATGAAAAGGCAGAACAGAAAGTCTATAAGAAGATAGATACACAGGAAGGAGGTCTCTTGCAGAGGGAAGGACAGGAGCTGCAGTGCAGGCCAAGGTTTTTAGCGCTTAGCTATTACTCTGACCTCTTGGGTTTTCATCTCTGCATGGGCTCTGTGTTTCTTATTTAACAAGATGGTTACATCTACACCACTTCCTGCTGTCTGCTGGATCAAGATGTAGCTCCTCCACTCTCAGCTCCTTCTCCAGCACCATGCCTGCCTTCATGCTGCCATGTCCCACCATGAAGATAATGGACTAAACCTCTGAAACTATAAGCCACCCAATTAAATATTTTCTTTTATAAGAGTTGCTGTGGTCATGGTGTCTCTTCACAGCAATAGAAACCCTAAGACAGGCATCTTGTCATCTCCTATGGGTATTTATAAGCACATTGCAGCTTGAAAGTGCTTTCAAGATGGAAAGATCCATTCTTATGTGAGCCTCATATTTCCTAGTGAGACTGATAGACTATCGCCTCAATTTCACAGATGAGGAAGCAGTTACAGAGAAGGAAAATGGCCTTCCCTAAGTCATATACACAATGCAGAGATGAGCCAGAATGGAGAATTCAAGTATTCAATTTCAGTGCTAGTTCCTGTGCGCCAGCTCAAAACCAATCTTGGTTGAATTCCTCATATCTGTGAGGCTGAGGAACTGTCCTCATGGCACAAAGAACTGAATGAAGGACCACGGTTTAGGTCCAAGCAGGAAGATGAGTAGAAATTTCTTCACTATTAAGAGGCTGTAACTCAAATAGTAAGGCTGGAGTATGAGGGTGGTGTGTTGGGAAAAGCCTTGCAGACTGGCCTGTTGAAGTTGAAGCCACAGGAGTTAGTTGGGCTTGGATAAGACCTAATGAGATAGTGCATGGAAGATCAATGCCAACTAACAATGCCCTGCAGGGACAGCAGGCAGGCAGGTAGCCCTGCTTGAGATCTACCTTTCATGTCCCCCTCTCCCAACTGCTCAGCCTCTCTTGCTCTTCAGGAAGCTGCTGTCAAGCCCAGTGCAAGAGTTTTAGGTTAGACCTAGTAGGCACTAGGAAGCTTGGGAGGGGCGAGGTTGTTTTCATCCAGCCTCAGCCTGTAATGGAGCAGAAGTTGAGATTGGGATCTCCCTTTAGAATCTCTATCTTAGGCCACATGCCTGCCCCAACCTGGCCTTCCATCCTTCCTCAGGAGAGAGCTAGAGCCCTTACAGAAGCCAGGGACCCCAGCCCTCCATGCCTGATCTTAGGACAACCCAGCAGAAACGCAATTCACTGTAACCATCTGTGCTATCAGGGGGCCCAGAGACTATCCAGACTCTCGTGTTCTAGAAAATGGGAGTACAAAGCAATGGGGAGTATGGCTCAATATCACAGAGTCACTGGGACAGGGCACAAGGAGAGGGCTGCAGTCGGAAGGAAGGACCGTTGGGCAGCTACAGTAGGAATTCTGAGCAGAGTTAGCATTGTTCCAAAGGACACTCAGGGGAGCGTGCATCATAAATAAATATAAGCCCTGCTCTGCTCTGAGTCGCAATCAGTGAGACTAGAATAGACAGTCTGGGCTTTCTTTCCACGGGACAGTAGGACAACTCTGACCAGACAGTGGAATGGTGGCAATGGGTAGAACATACGTGGGAGGGAAGAATGTCTCACCCTGGGTGGGAATAAAGAGTTTCTTCACTCCCCCTTCTTTGTGGTGCGGAGGTGCAAGCCCAGAACCTCACACACACTACACGAATGCTTGGCCACCGAACTACAGCCACAATACTTCTAGACCATCCATTTTTGTTGGGTGCGTACTTGGTACCAAGCATGAACTCACACCGAGAGAATTAACATGTAAGAGCTGTATAAGTAGAAACTAGCAGGGCCTCTGTTTCCCAGATGAGGAAAACAGCCTTTAGCCAGTTCCACACTTTGCCTGTAGACACACAGCTGCGACGAAGCGGAGCTGGGACTGGAATCCAGGCCATCTGGTTTTACTGTTCCCATCCTGGAGAGACACGTACAGTCGTGCTGCTGCCTCTGCTGGCCAAGGGGCCACTCTCATTCAAGGCCACTCAGAAGTGGCACAACAAGGCATGATTTGGAGTTGTTAGAGGCCCACATTTCTCCATACAACCTGTACGTGCCAAGGTGCCTGAAGTGCCTCCCTCCCTCCGGGCCTCCTGTCCAAAGGGAATGAGTCCCAGGGAAGACTTTCTCATGAGGCTCTCTGGCCTTTGTAGGAACAGCAAAGTTTTAAAGACACCAAATGAGGGTAGAAACACAAAGGAATGGAGAAAAGGTGTTTATGGCAATTTGTCCTTATCTCTGTTCATTTGGCGTTTATTAGACACCTATTATGTGACTGTGAGAGGTAGTCAGGGAAAGGCAGGAAAGTGACCCTACAACAGATAGATTTCCAGGGAGAACGATGACCTAAATAAGTCCTCTGAATCCAATATGACCATAGTAAGAGGTGAGGTCTTGGGCTGGAGAGGTGACTCAACAATTAAGAGCACTTATTACTTTTCAACAGGACCCAAGTTGGGTTCCCAGCACCCATGCTGGGTGGTTCACAACGGCCTGGAACTCCAGCTCCAGGGGATCTCATGTCTATGGCCTCTATGGGCACCTGCGCTCATATTCACATACCCTCATATGCAGATGTACTTATACATCTTTATGAGGTAAGTCACAAGGGTAGAGCCCTCATAGAGACTTACGGGGAGACTGAAAAGATGACTTGAGAAGGAGATGGGCATCCGGTTCTACTCTTCTGCCATGTGAGGACACAGTGTTCCACCTCTGGAAAACTTAGCAACAGGTTGCCATCCTGAAGCAGATAGCAGGCCTCACCAGGTACCTAACCTACTGGCACCTTCCTCGTGGATTTCTAGCTTCCAGAACCATGAGAAACAAATTTCTGTGGTTTATGAATTATCCAGTGTTCAATGTTTTTCCCAAACAACACAAAGAGTTCAAGAATGGAATAATGTTCATGTAGGGGCTGGAGAAATGGCTTTGCAATTAAGAGCACTGGTTGCTCCTTCCAGAGGACCGGGTTCTATTCCCAGCACCCACATAGTGCTTCACAGCTGCCTGTTACTCCAGTTCCAGGGATCCAATGCCCTCTTCTGACCTTCGTGGGCACCAGGTACAAATGTAGTACACAGACATACATGCAGACAAAACACCCATCCACATAAAAATAAATGAAAATTTTTATTTTTTTTTGGTTTTTCAAGACAGGGTTTCTCTGTGTAGCTTTGCACCTTTCCTGGAACTCACTCTGTAGTCCAGGCTGGCCTTGAACTCACAGAGATCCGCCTGGCTCTGCCTCCTGAGTGCTGGGATTAAAGGCATGCGCTACCACCGCCCGGCGAAAATAAATTTTTAATGAAAAAATAAAAGACTGTTCAGGTGGAGGGAGGGGTACATCCTAGAAAGCTCAGGGCTGGAGTCCAGGTAAAGTCCTGGGGAAGCCACTGGCCAGCAGCCTGAATATTTTGCCAGTTGCTCTGGTACAAACAAAAGGGACTACATCCACCAAACTCATGAGTCAGACGCATGGCCCCACAAGTCCATACACTCCAGAAGTATGAAAGGGATTGATTGTGCTGCTACCAAGACCGAAGGAACTGCAGAGCTTTTCAAACAATTTTGTTTGTTCTTACTGTGGCTGTGATGTGTGTGCAGGTGCACCGGCGCACAGCACATGTGACAATCGGAGAACAACTTTGCAGAGCCCACTCTCTGCTTCCACCTTTATGTGGTTCCAGAAATTGAACTCGGGCCAGTAGGCTCGCACAGCAAGTGATTTACCTGATGAACAATCCTGCCGGCCCTACAAACTGTTTTGGTCCTTTAGTTTGATTTGAGACAAGGTCTTAAATAGACAAGGCTGTAGACCAGGCTGGCCTTGAATTCTTCACCACCACCACCACCACCACCACCACCACCACCACCACCACCACCCGACTCAGCTTCTGGGATTTTTAGATGTGTACTGGGATTTTTAGGTGTGTACACCACATGCAATAAGTGCAGACCTCTGATGCAACTCATGTTCATACACCTTTCTGAGTTTCCATGGTAACTAGGAATCACCATAGCTGTCCTCATACTAACAAGATCGTGTGCCTGTTATGGCCTGCAGCTGTGCAACATTGTGAAGAAATAAAGCTTCCTGCTTTAAAGAGTAGAGTTGCCCTCCAATGCCCCCCGACAAGGCAGTGTATTGCATGTGGATATTGGTGAGAGTGGGGGAAACAGGAAGTAAGGGGTCTCTAATGACTTGGATGAATCTGCTTGCGTCAGCTCAGTGTCACCAGAAAGAGGTCATGGGTCAACACTGTCCACAAAATTCTCTGCTGGAGCTATTAAATAGCACCCTTGTGAAGTGATGGATGCTCACCCAGGTTGGTGCACTGGGGTTCACTTTTCCCTGCCTTTAGCTTCCTTTTCCTCCATGAAATGGAGCTGATCATGCCTGCCTTGACGGCTTCTTATGAAGATGGCATGTTGACTAGCTCGGAAGCACGTCTTAGCCTACCGGCTAGCACACAAGTGTGGGAGTCAATTCTGGAAGGACCATCCTAAATGCTTCTGCCTGGCCCCACAATGGAACCTTCTCTCCTCCCCACACGCCTTTAATATAAACTCCAGAAACAGGTAGAAAAACTAGTAGTCAAAGAGTCCAAATTAGAGATCTTCCAGAAGATCATAGCATCCTGATTTAAGAGAAGCGACCCTACAAACACAAGAACGGCGGGGTTCATCCTGGCTCTACAAGTGACTGCCTATGGGGCTTTAAGCAAGTCAGTCAATCTCTCTGGTTCTCTGTCTCTCCACATACGGAGCACAAAACAGACTGACCCAAAGTTGAGACTTTGCAAATTGTATTCCACAGAATTGTAGGTGCCTCAGGGAGACACTGGTAGGAAGAATGAGACTTGATGATTGATGCTGAGGGCTTTGATCTTGCTTTCATACAATTTATGTGTTTGGAGAGTTTGAAAACTCTGGCCCCATGTTCTTGGCTTTGTTCCTCGACTACATGAACTCAAGTGGCCTGAGAGCAGCCGCAACAAGAGAGGTATTCGACTCCAAAGGTACCTGAGCTCTATTTGCTCCCACATCTATCAGGCTAAGCCCTGTTCCTGTCCCAGGCCTTCTTCCAGACCCAGGCTGCTTCAACCAGACACTCTGAGAAGCAGTATGGTAAGCAGAGTGAGACTGAGGGCGGGGGTGAGGGGGGGAATAAACCTGGGCCTTCCCTTCCCTCTGGAAAGAAATGGCAAGGGCCAAATCCTAAGCACACTGGGCTAGGGGGCCCACCTTCCAGGGTGTTCTTTGCTGAGGGTGAAGGGTGGGGGCCTAATCTGCATTCGGGACAAAGCCAACCGGGTGTTTGAGTGTTGTTGTCATAGAGACTCAGAAAGGTGTTATTAGCATCTTTTCAACTCAGCGGCCGTGTGTGGTCCAGTCCCGTGCAATCTTAGCAATAGCGCTCCGTCACCCTGGCAACCCATTAGCCTAGTGTTGTTACCATGGAAACCCCAGCAAGGTCGATGGGCCCAAGAACTTCCCTGAGGAGATATGCTCAGGGGGATCCGCCCTTGGCAGTGCCTACTCCTCAGGTCTCCCATCTAGCAGTGGCCTGCTCCTCAGACACTGGAGGCATTTAGGGTATTTTTTCTGGAGTGAGCTCAGATTCTGTGTGACAGAAAAGAATTTGGCCTTAGAGTGGCAAGTCTATGCTTTGTTACCATGGAAATGCTGCTTTTAAGGATCTCAAAGCAGGATGTAAAACTAACTCTTCCAGGAAATTGAGGCCAGCCAGAAAGGAGGCTGTGGGCTTGCACTTCACACTCTTAGAGCCCATTCATTCATTTGGCATTAGTGAGTACCTATCAATACACTGGGGGCTGTGGATGCTCTGGGTTATAACTAGAGATGAAACCTGATTATCCACTGTCCTCAGCTGAAAAGAATGCTGAGGCGAACAGAACCATTTTAAATCCTGCTCTAACTGACACAAAAGCTTGGGCAAGTCACTCTCCCTATCTAGTTTTCAGCCACTGCATCAGGACCATGAGATAACAAAGAAGCCTAGGTACCTTGGAGGATTCCGTGATCAGGAGCAAGATGTGAATGAATGCCAGATCCCCCCAAAAAAGTGATGCCATCATCTCTCTACGTGAGGATACACAAGGAGAATATTTGCTATAACCTACTCCCTGCTTGTATCTCCAGGGAACTTAGATCATTAAGGTCTGGATCACTAAAACTTGGCCAGACTTGCCAAAAGAGTCTACCAGTGTGAAGCCACAGCAGGCTACCCTGGGAAGTAATGCATTCCTCATTACTGGACGAAAGCAAACCAAGGTAAGACAACTCCTCAGAAAGGATTGTATAGACTGTTAGAACATAGTAGTGACTGTGTCAAGCACAGGTTCCAGAACTAGATTACAATCTTTAAATCATGGCACAGCTTACTGGCTGTGTGACTTTAGGTAATTTGCTTAGGCTTATGAAGCCTTGCTTTCCCCATCCACAAAAGGGGGGTGAGAGTTTCTACCTGGTGGAGCTGTCATGGGGAGTCAATGGTATAGTAGATATAAAGCACACAGAATAGTACCTCGTACATCAGTGCTTGATAAATACTGGCTTGCCTAATGGTGTGGTGGTTCAGCTTCGGTTCCCATCAAGTGGGGGATGCTATAGGACTGACGGTAGGCTGTGCGCACTCTGGCACCAGCTGGGAAAGAGAAGGCATCCTGCCAAGGACAGGGCTCTGTGCTGACCAGGGCCTTTGAACTCTCCACTTGCAAGGTTCTAGTAGTGATTTTTCTTTTCAGGTTGCTTTGGGTTTCAGTGTCTTCTTCACGGAGCCTAAAGAGCCCCAGCAAGCGCTACTAGGATCATCTCCACAGTATAGAAAAGGGAAGCGAAGGCAGGTGATCAGAAGGGATCCGGGTATCTGCCATGTAGAGCTGGCACAACAGCTTCCTTTCTTTCTCAGCACTTCGCAGACTCAGGACCACCCTATCGAGAGGGCAGCAGATGGAAAGGGCAAGGTGTAGAGTGGATGAGAGAAGAGCCATGCCTGGCAACGCTAACCCCAGGCCAGCAGCTCCTCCTTGCTTGTACTTGTGCATGAAAAGAGTCACAGCCACAGTTAGGGGAGCCGAAGAGGGTGATTCCTAGAAATGCTGTGAGTGGACTGGTGTGCTTTACCTGTGGGGAAAGGACAAAGTGATGCCTGCGTGTCAGCACTTACTTGAAGGCAGTTTCTAGGAACCGAGCGGGCTTTTCCAAAGCTCCCATGTCTCGGAGCTCACCCAGAAGCTTTCCCTTTGCCTGAAGTCCCGGGATTCATTAGGATCTGATGTGACACTTTTGTCCCAATATAGTGGCTCAAATACTCAGCTAATAACCTCACCAGGGGATTTTGCTTGCTGAGACTAGGCAGGGTGGGCTAGTATTTTTAGTCATTTAGAAGAGGCTTGGAAACATAACCGTAACTCATGGTCTCCTAAAGCTCTGGGTACCCACGAGAGTGGGAAGTAGGACACCTTTGAAAATCTTGGGTAACTATCATGGCACAGAAATGTCCAGATCAGAATGTTCTCTGCGCAGAAACACCCTAAACAGCTTCACCAGCACAGACAGGGACAAAGATGATCCCAGGGTACGGGCCTTAGAGGCTAGACACACTCCTTGAGAGGTTTCCCAAAAATACATGCAGTAATATCTGCTGTTGCCTGAAAAAGCTATGCAGCTTCCCTCAGTCACTCCCTGATACGGAAGAGACCAGCGGTAACATGGAGTTCACTGAAGGAAGCATTGAGAGCCAGAAACCAGTGCAGGACAGTCCTGAAAAGACACCACTGAAGAGGCAGGGCTGCTGCTCTTTCGCACCACAGGATTCATGCCTGGCACCCTTAGATGTCAACCTCTCTCCGTGTTTCAAACACATACGCTGCTCAAACACAGCTTGTACAGTCAGAGGCTGGCGTAGGCGTAGTAGACAGATCGGAAGCAAACAGCATAGTAGCCATTGAAGAGTTCACTGGCAGGTGGGGAGCTCAACGGAGGAGAAAAAGTCGCTGCAGTTTCAACACTGCGCCAGCAGGGGGAAGCCTCTCACGCCACACCAGATTTCACCCTAAAACTGAGCAAGCCTACCGGAGATAGCCCCGCTGAGCCACTGTTTAGGACGGCAGAATTTAGAAGCTTTCAAAGTATCCTGCCAGCCTGAAAGTTGGCCCAGGTGCACTCAACAACCCCGTCCTGTAAAGGGAAGGGGCATTGCCCTTCCTAAGCAATTGGTAAAATTGATAAGAGCGTCTGAGCAAATTACCAGAGACAATGCCTTAGCTATTCATCAGGTACCCTGCCTTCACAGTCTACGGCAGGGAGGGGAATCAGTCCAACATGTTGGGGGCCAATGGAATCTCTTATTGGGCAAGTCACAACCTCTCTTCCTTACCTGTAAAGTGGCTTTAAGAAGAAATCATATCTATCCTGTCGTACATCAGTGTTTCAATAGGGACCCCGGGCTCCTTCTACAAGGACCTCCCTCCTTCTTGCTCCAGACTCATTCCTGAGGTCTCATCTCCCAAGTCTCCTGTTGGAAGCCTTCTGAAAGCTGTACAGTCCCCAGAGAAACTGCCTTAGAAGCTTTGACCTTTCTTCCAGGGCCCCATGGTTAAACATCTACCGTGATTTTGAATGACATCTGTCCCTTTCTCTCTCCAACTTAGACAGAATGTGGTGCATAATAGGCACTCTATACACATTTAGCAAAGATTAAGATTTCTTTTTTCTGGGGGTGGTGGTGGAAAGCTGGACTTAATGCATGCTAAGCACATACTCAAATCCTGAGCTATATTCACAGCCTCAGAAATGAATTTCTATAGCTTTCTACACCTTATAAAACACTTCCACGTGCAAAGCGGGGAGGGGGGGTCATAAGCACCTGCTGAAGGAGGCAATGTTTTACACACATACATGTGTGTGTGAGCAGATACTGGCTCATGGCACTGTGCCAGGCTTTTTTCTTTCAGGCCACCAATCAGCTCCCAAATCATGACACAAAGACTTACTAGCTTTGAACGCTCAGCCTAGCTTAGACGTGTTTCTGGCTAACTCTTTTAACGTAAAACCTGTTTCTCCTATCTACCTTCTGCCTCAGGGCTTTTCGCCTTTCTCACTTTCGCTGCTTCTCTTTATGTCCAGTGGCTGCCGGCTGCCTGGCTTCTTGCCCCAGGCACATCCCTCTTTCTCCTCCTTGTTCTTCCTCTTTCAGCCTAGAGCTTTCCTCCTTTTTATTCTCTCTGCACGCTAGCCCGGCTTGTCCTTTCTGTGCCTAGCTGTTGGCCATTCAGCTCTTTAGTAGACCAATCGGGTGCCTTAGGCAGGCAAGGTGAAACAAATACAACACATCTTTACACCATTAAACAAATGCAGCATAAACAAGCGTAACACACCTTTACACAGTTAAAGTAATGTTCTGCAGCAGAAACAAATGTACCGCATCTTTGTCTTGTTAAGGTGACATTCTACAACAATAGCACGATACCAAACATTTTAACTTCAAGAGCTTCAGTTACTATAAGCCTGTTTCAGAAAGGATAAAATTGAGACTCAGAAAGACGAAGTGATGGATCCAGTCTCCGGTGCCATTGCCTTCCTTTAAAGCAAAACGACTTTAGTTCTCTGAGATCACCTGAATATGCCATGCAAGACCCTTCCACTAGTGAGTGATTTAGCTCTTGGGCGCCTCTCTCTCCTCGGCTACAGAATAGGATTGTGATGGAGACCAAGGCAGAGCAGGGGACGCTCCATGCACGGCACCTGAGAAGCACTCTAGTGTTCCCTAGTCACACCCTCCTTTAAGTGCCACTCTCCTGGTCTGAGTCTCATTTTGCCATCTCTAAAAATGAAGGGGTTTGACTCACAGAATGGCCTCCCAGGCTCTACAGCTCTGACCTTGGGGTTCTTTATAGCTGAGATAGGGAAGCCACTGGTAGATTTTCCTATGCAGATAGATGAGGGGAAACGGGAATCCCAAAAGATGAAGTGACCTGGCTGGAATCACATGGTCAGCTGCTGGCCAAGCTGGGGAAGGATCTAGAGCTCTGAACTTGGGAGTTTCATGCTACTGGGCTCCCTCGACTATGGCCTACCAATTCTTCAACTGAAGAAAATAGGAAAGCATTTTGTTTGCACAATGGGAGAAACACAAGGGAGTACCAGCCTCCCGGGAGTAAAGGGAAGTGGTGTAGACGCACATAACCCAGCAACGGCCTTCCTCTCAGTCTGAAATTTATGTCCCACCCTATGTCCATTTCCTCTCCCAGACCGGAACTGCCACCACCCGACAGCCCAAAGCACCTGAAGCACCTTCACTATTTGCTAGGATCCCAGCTATAGGCATTATTCATTCACAGGTGTTTCAAAGCCATCTATCTATTCAAGCTGGCCTAGTTGGTGGGGGGCGGGGGGCGGGGAGTCCTAAAACAGCCAAGGAAAGGCATGGCCAAACTGCCTGGAAAACAAATGCAGAAGCAGATTCAGGACTGGAACCCAGGTGTACAGGCCCCCGATCCTTAGAGAAAGGATCCCTAAATACTAAGTCAGTCTCCTGGAACAGGTGTCTAGCTCCACCATTGCATCTCAGGGTCACCAGATTGAGTACTTGGCATCTTTGGATAGGCCTTCTGTGCTGCAGTCCAAGCTAAAGCTGGCACAGGGGAGAATGCCGTGGGCCTAATCTGTCCCTGGAGAAGGCCTTGTGTGTTGTCTAGGAGAGCTGAAGTTTCCAGTGACCGAGGCACACTCGGCATGGCATGCAGACCTTTGGGGAGCAGGACAGTGAACCCATGCTGAGGCTAGCCCTGGGTTTAAAGCTTGGCTTGCCAAGTAGAGCTACTCCATGCACTTGAACGATTTTACCTCCTCAACCCGTTTTTTTTCTCCCTGTATAAAGTGGAGGTAATGGCTTCCCTATTCACCTCTCAGGGCTCGTGTGAGGCTGATCCATTTAGGGAGCGAGCCTGGCCTGGGAGCGAAGGTCTGTGTGGAACCCTGCACCTGTGAGGTACTGTGCAGTCCTAATCACAGCACTGGAAAGTAAGCAGCAGCATCCAGGGCAAGAAGGAAAAGAGGGCTCACCCTGGCCATGACCTTGCTTTCAAGGTCACACAGATGGGTAAATGTACCAGGATTTGGCCCATGATCGTAAAGTCAGACCTCTCCTTCCACTGAAAGCACTTTGGGAGACTATGATCACACCCTGGCTCAGTGGTCATATCCCAGGCAGTTGATGACATTCCCTCAACTGTAAACTTGGCCACGGAAAGTTAGTCTTCCCGCCTTGCCCCAGGCACTGTCTGACTGGTGAGTTGAAGAAACTGGCTGATGCTTCCTTAGAGCGGGGTTGGCCAAACTATGGCCTGCCACGTGTTTTTATAAAGAAAGCTTAGTTGGAAGAGAGCCACACCCACTGATGTATGTGCTGTCTATGGCTGCTTCTATAGGACAAGGCAGACGTAATTAATAGGTGGGACAGATTTGAAAACACTGTACAGAAAAAGTATCTGACCCCTGAGGTGAGACATTCAAGGAAGTGTCTCCGTGTACCTCTGACCTTTCGGCTGTAGTCCAAAGCGGCAGCATGGGAGTTCCTTGCCACGCTACCTCTCCAAACACTGGCCACTGGTAAGGGAAAAGTAGGTTTTCAAAGGAGACCTCGCAAGGCCTTCCTTTTGGGTGTTCCAGAGAACTGTTGGCAGAGTGAACGGCCTTTGCTGGCCAGGACAGGAAGGTATTGACTAAGCCTTCTCCACCATTTTCTTTGGTGGTTAGCTGGCACCGGTTCAGTCTGGGCAGAGAGAAACCTTGGATTGAGAAATTCAGCTGAATAGTCTTTAGATCTTAGAAACAGAATTATATAAACACCCTGGAATGGCCACTTAGGCCAGGCCCTATGGGCTCTCTGGTTGTAGAAGAGGAGCCCAGCCCCAATTAGGGGTCCCAAGTCACTCAGAGAGTATGAAGAGAAAGGCTTCATAGAAGCCACGGCTCACTTGACACAAATACCTGCATCTAAAAAGCCATGCATGTCCCAGATCTTTTTCCCCAATCTCTGTCATTTCAAAGGCTTCCTTGTTTCTAGATGGATTTGGAAGTTGTGGTGTTTTCCAGGTTTTTTTTCCCAGCCCCCTCAGCTCCTCAGTCTGGGGCCTCTTGTCCAGAAATAATCAGGTGAATTGCCATTGATTCATCTAGCACAGGTATCTAACGTCGACTTGTAGGTTGGAAGAGTATGTGTGCATTTATTTTGGGTGACCTTGATATCTCCAACTCACACACTCAAGAACTGCACAAACCTGACCCTCCATGTGCACACTGCCAGAAGCAAGCCCACATACATGCACACACATACACAAATAAATAAACAAAAAAGAGAAAGAGCCACATAATCAGGTTACAAAGAAAGCTCAATGTTTTAAGTATACTTATGATTTTATGCTGGGCCACATTGATAGCGATCCTGGGCCACGTGTGTCCCTAAGGCCCTGGATTGGATATCCCTGGAAAGCTCAGCATTTTGACAATCAACACTGCTCTGATTCTATTGTATTTGTTCAAGTCAAGATAGCTCCAATGGATATAATCTATATGGTCCTGCTCTAGTTAGGTCTCAAGTCATCTTTATACAGGGACATCAGTTTTCCTTCCCCTGTCTTCTGTCCCAAAGAAGTCAAGCCCGCACCCACTCACTGGTACCCAGTTCACTACACTTGCCCTGTGCAACCTGGTGGCGGCTGTTCCTTTCTTATCCCCTACTTTCCCTGCTCACGATCCTCTTCCCAGATGCTGTTGGGTCTTCCTGGGCTGGTTTCAATCATCACTCAGCCTCTCTTCACTCTCCGATCCCACCAGACCATGCTGTCTCCTACTCCAAAGTTCAGTTTCCCTTAGTGAACCAAACACCATGTTTCTCATGATTAGGAGACCTACTCTACAGAGTTTGCACTCTGGAATTCATGATGTGGACTCTATAATCACAAATTATGAAACTTTAGGCCAAGTGCTTCGCCTCTCTTGGAGGGTTTTCTCACCTGTAAGACGGGAGTGACGTCTTTTTGTCCAAGATGTCATAATGACAAAATGAGTTAGTATTTTTCTAAAGAGTTCTGTTAGCCTACTAAAAGCCTGAATATTTGCAGGTCAGAATAGTTGTGGCCAGCACCACCCCTTTGCCTTTGATTCCATGTGAAATGAGAGCTGGGGGTTGGGGGGCGAGGATTAGGGACATGACCAACCAGTCACCAATCCCTGTAAAGCCCACCCCAAATCCAAGCTCTGCCTAAATGTGCTAAGTTCCTCTGACAACCAGTTCACTTAAACGGCAAACCAGTGATTTCAAAACTACACGTTTTCCTAACAGGCAATTCCAACAAAATGCCGTATCTTCAAATCACCATGGCACAATGTGCAGCATTCTGTTAATGATGAGATACTTAAGCATGCTTGTAGGTGACTTTTTCTGGGATATTGCCTATTGAGCAGTTTCATTGCTCTTTAGCAAGTTTGTCTGATGGCATTTTCTTTAAAATTAAATCTTTTTGGCACTAAATACTTGTCAAGTCTACAGAATTTCTCACAAGATTTATCAAACGTATCTGTTCTGACAATTTCTGTCTCCTCATTGTGTTTTTCTCTGCATTGTGTATGCTTGTGCGCACCTAATGGGTTTATTAACCAAATTAGCATGTACCCAATGTTCCTGTCTATTCTGCAAGCTATTGACATTTTGACAACAAGCATGAAAAAGTAAGACAGATGGGGCCGACTTGTATTGAACTCCTTGCATTTTATTTTTCAGGCTATCTCATTCATCAAGCAACTCCACTTTGTGAAACATAAAGTGATACATACAAAGTCATTACCAAATGTATTTATGACTGAAAACAACATTTTTCAAGAAAGGCAACCTGGCTAAAAACTCCTGAAAGTATTCCAAAGCAGATAAAACAGTAGACACCCACCAGGGATACAAAACGTTTAGTACAAATCCCACCTCTGATCAGCATGTCCTTAAATGAATCACTTCTGAAAAACAAAAACAAAACTTTAAATGACACTGCCAGAAAAATGGGGACATTCGAAGAGCCGCCAAAGGACTTAAAAGGGCTCACATTTATGTGAACTGGCCCTTAAACATAGAGAGTCCTTTTGTGAGCTTGTGGCAAACCGGTTTGAGGCCAGTTGACCTAGAACCAATTTGGGATGCAAGCACTTACCTCCCTACGCGTGCAATCTGTGGGCATGGGGACAAGGACGGCCCTTGGGGGAAAGGAATGCCCCTCCTGAATATGACCTCAAAGAGTAAGGGCAAATTGTCAGCTTTGAACTCTTTATTATAAAGACATTTACACAGAACAATCTTTACAAGCATGGCAATCACAGTTAAGGGACAATTTGTTTGTTTGTTTTTAACTCAAAAGGCCTTCATATCTTTATATAAATTAGTATAAGAATCATACACAACCACTTTAAATAAGACAGCCCACCAGGCCCATTCACTCCTCTCTTCTCTTGCTATCTCCCCTCTTTCTCAGCTGCTGTCCTCTTCTCTCCCCCGTTCCCTGTGGGGCTGGGCATGGCAGGCTGATAAGGCAGGAGACGCAGAAATCACAAAGAGGAAGGAGGCCCGGTCCCTGGTAGGGGTACCAGCAGTAGAAGAGGCACCAGCCAGCCCTCACTTCAAGCCCAAGGGGTGAGGACGATATGCCTGGCCCGCTCCCCAGGGTGGGCTTTGAAGCGCAGCAGTAGCAGCAGCAGCAGCAACAACAGCATTAGCAGCAGCAGATGGGAAGGAAAGGCTTTGGGGAGGGGTGGATAGGCAATCTTGGGGTTACTATGGGGCTTGAGGGTCCTGACTCCCCCTGCCCTACACATATGTAAGTGAATATCAAGCTTCTGTCTTGTCTTTTCTCCCTCCTGGGAGGACTCTGAGAAGAACATCTGCTCAGGCAAAAGATGAGGGTCTCCCTTCAAGGAAGGGCTGCAAGACTCCTGGCAAGATATGGGGCCTCGGCTGGGCAGTGGTGGCGCACGCCTTTAATCCCAGCACTCGGGAGGTAGAGGCAGGCGGATCTTTGTGAGTTCGAGGCCAGCCTGGTCTACAAAGCGAGATCCAGGAAAGGCGCAAAGCTACGCAGAGAAACCCTGTCTCGGAAAAAAAAAAAAAAAAAAAAAAAAAAAAAAAAAAAAGATATGGGGCCTCTTAGTGGAGTGATAGTCCCCACGTACACATCCTCCCATCTCTCCTCCTTTCTTCATTCTCTCCTTCCTTTCTTACCCCTTCTCCATCCTCTGACACGTCCCCCAAATCCACAAGAACAAGGGTCCAGTCTACGTAGGAGGAGATCATGACAACCAGGGTCAGGGGCTCAATGATAGATTCAGTGCCTGAGAACCCCAATTAAATTAGCTTGAGCCCAGGCTTGTGGCTGGGACCTGGCCTGTGTGGCATACATGTCACCACTTAGGGTATCTTCCAGGCTGGGCTGGGAGGGGCAGATCCATACTCCCACTGGGCAGTTCACAGCTGGCTTACCTCTCCCTCCCTCCTGTCCTTCCCAGCCACCCTCTGCACTAAGCCCAACAAAAGGCACTTCATTTGCTTTGAAAGGACATCATCGAGAGGAAAAAGGATATCCTAAAGTGGGAGTCGGGGAGACCTGGTCCCCACTGAGACTCTGCAGTGGCTCCAAGCAGGCCACTCCCCTCTCCAGGCCCCTGTTTGTGCAAGCTTTTGCATAAGGAAGCAAGTGATCTTCAAGGGTCCTTTGGACTCTGACTTTCTGTGATTTTTATTTTTTATTTTTTGGCAAAAAAACAGCTCTGCTGCTTAGTTAGCTTTTACTCCCAGGAGAGAAGAGAACCATGTCAGGCTCAGCACTCTCCCCTTGGGACTTGGAGACTGAACTAGCTGCAGAGCAGAGAATGAGGACGGGAGAAGACACAGTGACAAAATTCTTCACGGGCCCCTCTCCTTTGCCTCTTCCCTGACAGGGCCAGGGAGAGCTGAGAAAGAGGCCGTGGCAGCTATTCTCCTCAGCCCTTCACCATGCCCACATTTCAGTGTCCCCAAGGCGCCTTCTCTGGATCCCAACACCCAATCCCTCTCAACCAAAGTCTCTTGTTGCACATCTCTGTACTCCGTTTTACGTGAGAAGTCTAATTGACAAGAAAGTGTGAATGCGTTTGGAAGGAATGAAGGAATCCCTTGAAGAAGGGAGTGTTCCTGTCCAGTTCCCAAGATAATGAGAAGAGGGAAGGGCCAGGTGAAGGCTAAGGCCAACGGATAGGGACTAGAACATGGAGCAGGCTGAGGAGAAGCAGGGTCTCCAACGGCAGTCCAAGGAGTGGCCAGGAAGATGGGCCAAATGGATCCTTGTGAGAGAAACGGAGTCGTCCAAATGAGGGGCGGGACCATGCCACTAGAGGAACTTGGTGGGTGAGAAGAGCCGGGACCATCGGCAGCTAGGACAGGTGCAAGACGTGAAAGTTCCAGAGAAGAGAACGAATCTGTGGAGTAGAGAGAATGGCACCGGACGAGCACTTGCAGAACCCTTCAATCCTAAGGAGACAAAATGACCAGAAAGAAGTCACAGACATGTACTAGGTCAAGGGAACCCCCTAGGAAAAGAGAGGAACTAGAAGTCATACCCACTCAACGCCTACTCCCAAGACACAGAGATGATCCCCCTTAGTTCCGGCTGCAGTGGGAGGGGAAGCCAGCCAGGCCTCAGGGTCCCTGCTCTCTCCGGCCACCTTTCACTCTTCTCTGCTTCTCGCAGCTCTGGACACTACCACCCAAGCTCTCCTGCCCCCTGCCTGACAGTCCCGAGGCTCTCTGCTGTCTTCCCGTTCGCCCCTGGCCCTGGGAAGTGTGCACACTGGATGTCTGTAGGCATGACCTCCGCACACCTCTCCAGCCAAAGCCTGCTAAGACTTCCAGAACTTCTCAGTGGCACCAGCCTGTCTAATCCCGGGCAGGAGGGTGGAGGAAAACAAAACTCGGCTCTTGGGAGGGAGTCAGGAGATTGGCCTCAAGTGCTAAGCCCTTCTCTGGGCCACAATCTCCTCTTCTATAAAATGGAGGAGTTCGATAAGCACTTTACTAGCTCCCAGGAAGCTCTAAGCCCCTGCTGTGTCTGCCCTTCAATAGCAGGCTGTCCATATCCTTTAGTGCTACCAACTGACAAGGGGATCTAATACCTGATTCAGAAAGGCATGGGGCCCTTGTGGGAGAGACGGGGGCGCTGTCTGCGGAATTTCCTCCTGCCTCCCTGCCAGGGCCCTGGTGCAGTCCTCGAAGCTCTGGGCTGCACCAGGTAGCGCACGTTGCCTTCTTCTAGCCCTTTCCCATCTGGAGGCAGCATCAGTGGCACTGTGGAGAAGAGAGAATCGGTTAGCCAGGAAGATGGATGGAGACAGCAAAGGAGGCCACAGTCCACGGAATAGTGCAACTTCTCCACTAGGTGGCGCCCTTCATAATTTTCTTTTGACCCTGATGAAAAGATGTGCCATTTGTACACTGCAAGCAGAGCCTCCCGTTTTGCCATTGAGGTCACTGATTTTATATTCTTTGGACAGTTATGTCATGTATCTGAGAGGCACAAACAAGCTCTTCCTTTGGAAATGTCATGATTAGGGGTGCACTCTGCAACATCAAGCCTATCCTTGGCTGGGGTGCACAGGCAATGATCCCTACGGCACCCGTGAAGCTGGTGTACTTCAAACATTTCAGACATACAACATCACAACGAAGCTCCTTCATGGACCCATGCCAAGATGTCACAGTTATTGAATGGAATCATATTCCTTTTTTTTTTCTTGGCTGCAATATTTCAAAGCAATACCAAATGCATGACTCCCTATGCTTACATCCTTGGACAGGCAGGGTGACCCACTTCTGTGTGCTAAAGATCTCATCTGTCCTTCTTGGACACCTCAGCAGCAGTTAGGGATCGGTGAGGCTTTTCCTTGCTCCTGAGGCTTCCTTGTGGATGTGGCTGGGACATAGTTGACTCAGCCTGCTTTGCAGTGGGGTCTGTTCAGCCTGTGACCACATTTAGAGGCTAATAATATGGCACAAGTGAATGAATGCATATGTACCAGGAGTGGGGTAGGCTGTTGGGGTTGGCACCACCCCATCAATCTACCATTCTAGATCACACCTGCTATTCAAAATGTGATACAAATTCTTTCCACCTGGCTTCCATTATACCCTTCCAGGCTCCTGACTCCATCTGCCTACATCTGGCTTAGTGCAGAAGTCATCTGATGCCACTGAGTCCTAATGGAATCCAAGTTGTGCAGGATGTTCTTGGGAAAGATGAGGGAGAAGGCACATTTGCCAGCTCTCACAGCGCCAGAAGTCCAGCCAGGAAAGCTGAGCTAGTACCCAGAGACACCATTGGACACTAGAAGAAGACAGTGTGCAGGAATGAGATGGTTCTGGGCAAGAGCAGATGAGTAGGATGCTTATGCAATGCCCAGTATGGGAGTGGCCTTCAGAAACACAGCAGTGCCTGAGGCCAATGATAATGAATACCAGCCTCTGTTCCCTACACCATCAGATTTGCCTTCAGCTATATCCCTGTTCTTTGAGTCTCATTGCCATCCACCAAGAAATTCCCACACTGGCTCGGTTTCCACATAGCATCCAGCTGGCTACCCCTAATTTCCACAATCCTCCCTGCCTCCAACATCCCCATACTCTTCCTGGGCCCCTTGGATCTTCTAAGTTTTTCTCAGCTTGCATATAATTTCCAGGCATTTACCATCCTCTTGGGCCAAAAGTGGGTGAAGTGTGTCCTTTTGGCCCTCTTTGAGTAGACTGTAGACCTGCTGTTCTTTCTCTCCACTCAGAGCCAGACAAGCACACTACACCTCCCTGCAACACACCTGCTGCACATACACACACACACACACACACACACACACACACACACACACACTCACACTCACACACACCCTCTATCCCTACAACACCCTTCCATTTTTGTCCAAGAAAAACCATGAGGCCCATTAGGACCCAGGGGTTTACAAGGGTTGACTTGCCACACTTCGGGGCTCAGGATTAAAGGGTGTCAATGTGTCAGCTGAGCCTCTAAACCTATGATTCATGAGATCTGAGATTAAAAAATATTAGTGCACTGGAGACAGAAGAATGATGATGATGAGAAGGGTTAGTGACTGCTTCCGTTGGACTAATCTAGAGCTGCCCTCCTGCTACCATCTGTGAAGGGGCTGGGGGCACCATTATTAGGTCCCCTTCAGTTGATCTAGCTGATGTCCTAAGTTTTAGGATCTCATCAAAGCTTACCCTGAGCCTTGAGGGTAATTCTTATGTGATGCTGATGAGAAGTCAGAACCACAGACACTTTTGAAGGACTGTGTCCAGCACATGGCCATACATAGAAGAAGGACCCTAGGGGCATTAAATAAGTGAGACCTTGGTTCTCATGCCCATGCCTTCAACTACTGGATTTGGAACAACGGTCCAGGCCATTGTACCCTAGAGGTATAGCAAGCATGGGTTAAATAGGTATGGATAGTTCCAGGAAGGAGAAAGTATCACACACACCACACACATCCCACCATGTCTTCATGGCCTCAGACTGGAAGTGCCTATGACAGTCAGAGAAGACTGGGGGAAGGGCCCTCTAGGAAGGGAAGTCAAGAGCCAGGATGAACAGCATGCTGACAGTGGCTCGGACTCAGGCCAGGAAGATGTCTAGACTCTAGACCTGCAGAGGAGATCCACCCTGAGCTCAGCCAACCCTGGGAAAGTGGCCACCCCAGAAGCCGCTTGGCCTCTTCCATCCTATTGGGTTGGAGCTCATTGTCCTCCCCATCGCAGGAAGTCTGTGGGCTCCTCCTGCACTCTGATCCCATCACCCACTCATTTCCTACTTTTGCTGCAGAGTCTACTCAGATAAGCTGATACCTGAAACCCTGGCTTTGTCCTGTCTGAAAGAACAAATTAGAGGCCGTTGATTCTCATCACTGCAGAGGTCCTGGCTGTACAAAAGGCATTCCCCTTTAGAGATGGGGAACACCCCAGTACACTTCAATATGCCCTTCCAACTCATTTTCTGCTTAGAAGGAAGCAGGAGCTATTTCCCAGAGAATCTCAAGCCAAGAGGATTGGAGCCCTTGTTCATAGGAGTGAGGCAACAGCATTTCCAAGCCGAGAATTGCAGCCAGGGGAAGAACAGGATTCGATTTTCATGCAACCTGAACTGCAACCCTGCTGAGACACAAAAAAAGGAATCTGTGAAACTTTTCAGGAACATGCCGACCTCAGCAGGAATGGAGCAGCTATCTTCTGGTTCGGGGTCTCGTCTGCATAGTGACTGCTTTAAAAGCCCACCCCTAGGCTCTTTTAGAGATCCCACCAGTGATGGCTCTGTCCACTGCTCTGTAGTAATGCTTGTGTCTCTGAGATATGAGACACTCTGACTGTATATCCACCTTCTCCGAGACTAGGCTGTCTTCCAGTGCCACCTTTGCTTGTCTGGACCAGGCTCTGGAATGCCTGCCCTTCACTTGACTAGCCTTAGGACTTTACTGCTGACAGGTCTGGTTCAGGTTACAAGAATGCCTAGAGTTTAGAACTGGAGATGGAGCAGCGGTGATGTCCTCCACAGTGGGAGGGGTACAGTAAGCTGTCCTTACACTGCATGCTGGAGTAGAAGCTGCCAAGGGGGAGGAGAAAGAGAGAAAGCGGTGCTCAGAGACCAAGGGACACTTGGCCAGGACTCAAAAACTCTCAGACTTAGAAGAGCAAAGTGTATCCCAGGTCAGGAGGCGGTGAGGAGTCTGTGTAGTTGGAGGAGGGGAGAAGGCAGGTGAACATTCCAAGTCAGAACAGAAAGCGGAAGAGAAGAGGAAGCATGGTTTTTGAGCCTGAAACTTTGGGGATTCTAGCTGTGGAGAGTTCGTGCAAATCTGTGCTAAGGACAAGGTTATTCTAGGGCTCCACTTTCTAGACCAGGACACAGGAGAAGTAGAGTGCGCATACCTGAAGCTCTGGCTGCTGGCTACCTCCACGAAGGTGCCCTCCTTGGCTCGAGGAGTGATCAAGAGGTAGGAAAATAGTGGGAGTTCTAGAAGTCACCAATGCTAGTCTTAAATAAAATGTAAGGGTGATGCTTAAACTCACATTAGGGTGTGCAAAAGACATAATGTAAAAGGACGAGACAAAGCGAGAAGTTTCAGGGTCTGGACCAGAAACCCAAGGTGTTCCGGCAGCCTGCTTAACTTCCTTGAAATCAGGTCACCCCTTTACTAGTAATACCTCAACCGCTAGACCCTGAAGGGCTCACTGAGTGTCTACTAACTTAAGTCTCCCTTATACCCTCCTCTCACCCTCTGGGCAAGTATGCAGCTCCAGGTGGTCCAGCCTCCTCTGGGGCACCCTTTCTGTACCCAATCATGTTCTCTAAAGGCACCACTCAGACTATTTGCCTGAAGTCAAACTATGAAGGTGTGGTTGTCTTGCCAACCGTGTTGACTGTGTAAGCTCCAGGATGGAGGGCCAGGCTGCTGTGGTATCTTTATTCATACCTTCCTGCCATTGCCTGACCGGCAGGAGTTGCTGGGGAGAAAGTCGGCACCCTTCTTCCCAAGGAGGTGGCTGCCCCAGCGCTAGGCTCGTTCAGGAGACCACTGGACAGCTACCTAGAGGCAGGAGGCCTCAATCAGGCCAGTGTGCTTTCCTGAGAAGCCTGACAATGTACTGAGCGCAGGGCAATGCCAAGAACAAGAACACAGAAAGGAGGTGGCTACAAAGAGAGGCAGGCAGAGTTGGCCAGGACCCCAGAGGCTCCCGGGCAGCAGGCCATCCTCCTGTTCTGGAGGGGTTCAAACTAAGTAAGTTCCTGGGCTCTTCCTCTAGGAAGCCCACTGTCCTGCGCTCATTATCTCTCTCTCTCTCTCTCTCTCTCTCTCTCTCTCTCTCTCTCTCTCTCTCTCTCTCTCTCTCTCTCTCTCTCTCTCTCTCCCCTGTGACTCCAGCCCTGGCACTGGCAACTGTCCACCTGGTCCTGACCTTCCCTTTTTGCTGTGCCAGGCAGGCTGCAGTGACAGCCAGATCACAGGACTGGGGCAGCTGAAGGTGGGAGCTGGCAGCTTCAGGAAGCTCTGACGCACAGAGGACAGGCAGCCTGGGCAGGGGCTCCCGGGACACTGAAGACCCGAAGTAGGCAAGCAAGTTCCAGTGCCAAGAATTTCCAGGTGGAGGGCTGGTCCATGTGGAAGTGAAGGGAGTCCCCTTCCCTGAGTTGCATGGAGTGCCCGTGTTTGCTGGTTTGGTATCTGGGGCGGGGGGGGGGGGGAACCAGGGGACCAAAGTTATACCTGGGGCAAGAGTGGAGGATGAAGCCAGAATATAGAAGAAGCAAGTCTCTGGAGAGATGGAGGCTGTGGGCCAGGTGTCCCACAATGGAGCAGGGAACAAGATCATCCAGGACCTTGGGAGTACAGGAGGAGACCAGCCTGACCCTGTCCAGTCCAGATCTGCCGAAGTAGGCTGCCTCTGCTTACACAGAGGCTGGAAGGAGCAACAGCTGGGATCCACTAGCCACTGCGGTAGCCCCCGCCCCCGCAGCGTGCTCCTGACTATGCAACAAGTGTCACGTCTACATGTTGGCACATCATCCCCAGCCGCTTGAGCCCCTGAACTTGCCAGCAGCCCCTAAACTACAAGACCCAGAGACCTTGAACGTGGAGCGCTGGCTACTGGCTCAGGTCAGTCGCCTCCGCTGATCCACGAGGTGAGCTGGACATGCCCCCATCCTCCTCCCCGGCACCACGTGGGGTGCAGGGTGCAGGACACTGGGTCTGTAGCCCTGAGAGCCTTAAACTGCGAAGGGCATTCAGGAGGGGCCAAGTGGTGATGTACGCGATAATAGCGAACCCCGGACGGTCCGATGATGAAGCAGTACCAACATAGCATGTCGCCCCCTGGCCCTGGATGCCCTGTCAATTGGCCTCCCAGTGTGGCTGGCGCGTGGCTGCGCCTGCAAGACTCGCGCCGGGCTTTCAGGGAGGCGGGAAGAGCGCGAGTGGGGCAGAAAGAGAGGAGAGCGCAGGCTGCAGCTCCAGAGAGTCCCGGAGGAAGCCCGGGCTAGCGGGAGGGCACGCACTCACCTCCACACACAGCAGTCAAGGAGAGCCAGAGCAGCAGCAGCGCCTGCACGCAGAGTCGCAGATTCATGCTGCAACTCGGTCTGCAGCGGCCCTGAAGAGCCGAAGCTGGGCGGAGAGGCCGGGCACCCCGGACGCTGAGAAAGGCGCGAGCCGGGGCTGGCGCGTGCGGGCACGGAGTTCGCGTGGCTCCCGGACCGCGGGAGGGTGCGCTCCCCAGCAGTGCCGCTCGCTGCTGGCCCCGCGCCTGCTCGCCGCCTCTGCTCTGCAGCCGCCTCCTCTGCCTCCGCGGGGTAGCGCCGCGAAGCTGGCCTAGGTGGCTCTGGGACAGCGGCAAAAACTCTCCAAGTGGCCGGCTGTGCTTGCTCCGCTACTCGCAACTACCCGTTGGTCCAGGCTGCTGGAGAGAATGCTTCCCCGCTCACTTCGGGGGCTGCATTTTGTAGCTTGTGGTTTGGCCGTGAGCCCACTTGGTCATGTGGTCATCGGGAGGGCCGGGGGCGGGGGGGGGGGAAGAGCAGGAAGAGGGAGAGGGAGCGAGCCTCCCGCACCGCCCCCCTCCCGGCAAGCACGCTGCAGCCCTATCCAGGACGCGAGAGGGAACCCCGAGGTGGCCCCACAACAAAGGCTGAGCGACTGCTCGGACAACCCACAACCGGTCCCCGGACAATGCCTGCCTGGCCGGGGTCCAAAGGGTTTGTAGGGACCTGAAGGATTTCAAACACAGGAAGCATTTGGATCAATGGAGGGCCACACTTAACCCTTTCTCACCTGGTTTCCTTAACAGCTGTTAGGATACCTGGGCATTTGGAGGAGGACCCTGTTTGGGATTTCCACTACACCCCAATCCATTTCTGACCCTGATCATGTTATTTTCCCCCTTGTCGCTCTGTAGTCTCAAGTAGGGGATTTACTCAAGATCTTCCCTGACTCCGCCTCCTTTCTCCTCTGCGTCTTCAACTGAATTAAATTGGAGGTGATTGCCTAGGTTGTGCATAAGACTTGGGTAACTGCCTACCACCCTTATTTCTCCTGCTGCCTCCCAGCAAGTACCCTCTACCTAGACTGGCCCCGTGAGTGAGCTCTTCATGCGCGCAGCAAAACCTCAAAATCCCACCCAATCTAAAAGGCGTCCTTCTGTCCCTGTGCCCCAACTCGTCCTGTGGAGATGCTGCCTCCTGGTTCACTGTTGGGAGACATTCTGCAGGTACTGTCATGTTCCTGTTCTTGTCGCTTGGAGCTGTCCCCTACCTAGTTTTGTCTCATTGTGGAGAGGGGCCTCCCAGCTCCTTCCAAACTCAGCTGGATTTCTTTTACATTCAACTGGGAATCCCCATTATAAAAGGGCCCTGGGGTCGGTTGCCTTTCTACTCTGGACTCTTAGCTTCTTTTGCAGCCTGGGGGTTCCCAAAGAAATGCACCTCTTCTTTCCTCAGACTGGGAACCCCGTATGGTCTCAAATCTTCTGGATCTCTCCAAACTCCCCAATATCATTCTCTGCACATAGGTGGCACTCAACACATGTTAAAAGACTGAATCAAAAGGTGTTTCCACCTTGCATCGAGCCGGGCAGTTTGTTCCAAGTGTACATCCAAACGCATGTATCTATATGTACCACAGAGGATGCGAAAACCCATGGTATATACGATGAAATGTCTTTGAAATGTTCCAAAATTCGAAGGCATACACTTTGTCAGTCTCCCTTCGCCAAAACTGTCCACAACAAAATGACCTTTGTCTTCCTTACAAATGCAGCTCCAGACCAGGACGGTGCCTCGGAGATAGCTGGTGCTTCTGAATATGTGATTTTGAATATATGAGTAAACGATTCAAAGAAATCAAGGAAGCCGGATGTGGGGAAGACAGGGTTCTTGATAATGGCCTGCAAGCCAACTGAACACGTTGATGAGAGGCACCAGGAAGGAAAGCATCTCTCTTCATCCGAGGGACCAAGCTGTGAGCAGGCAGCGTGGCTCATTCATTCTTTTGTGCTTTCCTACCAGAAAGATTAGTTCAGTGAGAAGAAGAAACATTGTCCTCTAGACATATCTGCTGTAGGCCATTGCTGCCCTTACCCAGACTTACTGGATCTTGTGGCAAGGATCTCTGCCCTCCCCACTTCAGGGTGCTATAGGAATAAATGAAATCATGTGCCTGAAGGCACTGTGCCTACTGGGAATAAGACCTTACAGAGTCTTTTTTTTAGGAAACTTACTGCCCCATTTCTTGACTGAGCAAGCCTGTGCATACCCAAATATGTGCCCCTCAAAGCCTAATAGAAATTTTCATATTTAATTGCATGTTTGCTAGAATGTACATGGCTATTGCTGAGGGTTAGGGTAGTGCTTTCCAATATGATAGCTACTAACCACATTCTAAATAAATTAAATTTTCACTTCCTTCGTCATATTGGCCATACTTCAGTTGCTCTGGCCATACATGCATGGCCAGTGGCTACTGGACTAGACATAGAACAAGACCTTCATTTCCCACAGAAAGTTCTACTGGATGGCTCCTAATAAAACCCACTCATTCTTCCTTTTCCTAGTGCCCATCTTTCCTAGTAGGTAATCTTCATTCTCAAGTTGCATGTGTTTGAGCGCATTGCTGAGGAGGTAGCCTTTGGACCGTTGACAAGACATAGTTTCCATCCATGTGAGGGACACTCTGAGGCAGGGGCAGGGGCACAACTCGGTGTCTGTATTGTTGGGAAAGAGATGAGATGGTTGACCTCTGTGAGACCAGCATGTCATTAGTACCTACACAAACACTAAGTTATACAGTTCAAGAGTCATATGTCATTACATCATCAGCTATTTAGCTGTCCAATTGACTTATCTACCTCTACGTACTATGAGTTTATTGTTTTTTAAACCTCAGATTTTAGTAAACTATTTTAAATTCTGCCCCTCAGTACCCACATTAGCTGTGTGGCTCCAGGTGCCTTATTTATCCCCTCTAAGGCTTCGGAGCTGCTTCTACACAATCCAGGTATATATCCCTTTAAACTCAGATGCTGGAACTAAACCCAGATGATAGTATTAAGGGGAGCCTTTTAGAAGGTGATTAATTCATGAGGGTTCCATCCTCATGAGTGGATTGGAGCTCTTATAAAGGAAGTTGAAGGAAATAATCCGATGTTCTTTTTCTTTTTTATTCTGGGATAGCCCTGGTTGTCATGGAACTCGCACTGTAGTCCAGACTGGCCTCGAACTCAGAGATCTGCCTCCTCGAAGTGACATATTGAAAGCAAAAAGAGTTTGGAAGCTGTCACCAGACGCTAAAACCTGTTGGTGCTTTGATCTTGAACTGCCCAGCCTTTACAACTGTGAGAAATATATTTCTACTGTACACAAATTACCCTGCCTCTGACATTTTGTTATAGCAGCAGGAACAAAGAGTTATAGTTGGGCAGCTCAGTGAGATAATGCACATAAAGTACTTAGCAAGTCTCCCTCTATAGTAGGTGCACATGGAACGTAAGTTCCTCCTTTGCCTGACCTACCCCCATCCCCACCTTGGAGTCTGGCCTCTGGCCTCCTGGAACTGGTCAGGTAGGAAGGGCTCTGTCTTTGCCCTGCTTCCTCCACATCTGTCTTCTTAATAGCCAGCAAACTGATCGTTATCTCATTGCCTCGGAGCACTGATACTTTGGAGGGCTAATCTGATGAATCCAACTGATCTAGGGAGTCAAGTGTGATAGTGACTTAAGGTTATGCTTTCCAGGTACGAAGTTCATTCTAACAGAGCTTTTGGGAGCCAATGCCCCCCGCCCCACCCCCATCCCCCCCCCCTGACCAGGGAAAATCAAACTCTACCTTGTCAAGCAAGGAGACTCCCTAGTGACTTTAATTTTACATTTTTTTTCTAACCAGAGCTAGCTTGGTTTCAAAAATCAACTTTCAACTCAAAGTTCATCCACTGAAGCCTCAGAATGCAATCCTGTTGCAGCCCATTCCTCTCCACCTGTCCCCATAGATGAGGATAACATAATAGCTAAAAGTTTACTATACAAGTACTATGGGTTAAGCACCATCCTGAGTGTGCTAAATATATGAAGTTATTTAATCCTTCCATCTGTGAAGCAGGGCTGATTCTTTATCAGCTCCACTTCATCGATGAGTCACCTAAGGCTAACAGAGGTCAAACCATTTCCTCAGGTCTGTCGAACCTCAGAGCCCATACTCTCCTGTTACTGGGCATCAAGAGGCAATTTTCCACTTCTTGGGTCCATATATTGCTTGATTTGAGCCTCTCACATCTAAGTCATACTCTCTTGAATTAGGAAGTAATGAAGCATAGTGGGAAAACACACAGGGCCACTGTAGCAGCCCTGTCACTTACTAAATGACTAACTTTGGACGAAGCATTAACCTTTTCTGAGCCTTCACTGCCTTATGTGGAAAGCAGGCTACCCTGGCACTGGCTCCCTAGGCTTTTGGAAGGTTTAAATGAATCAGAATCTATGAAGTACTTCGAACAAGGCTCAGTTTTCATAGTGAGGTGAGCACTGTATATTGTTACGTACTCTCATAGATGTGTATATAGCAATATAAGGTAGTAAGACTGTGTCTTACTCATTTTTGTCTTCTCTCCAGCAATACTGTTACCCAAAGTCAATTCTCAGAGACTGTTCACTGAATGAAAGAATTGTATGTATGATCACACTAATCATCATTCTAGGTTTGAGACATACCAAGAGTCCTTATTTTAGGCAAAATCATCACAACTTGCCCACAGGATTTTAGATGAGTCAACACCAACAGTTAACAGAAATATTCAAAGACGTGACTACCTTCAACCCCAATTGGACAGTGGTTACTTTTTACTGGAGCAATGCAAATAATGGAGTGAGTGAGTAGAGAGGTCATCTGGGTAATGACAAGCCTGACCAGCAGCAACCAGAGACATTTCATAATAACAAGAATTCCAACCCCCCTCATTATGCAGATAGAAAAACTGAGGCCCAGGAAGGAAAAGTGGCGTGCGCCCAACTGGTGCAAATTCAGGATTGGGGCCCATGAACTCCCATCCTTGCTTTTCCTCTGTACCTTTCCAACACTGATCTAAGAGGGCACGTGCAGAGCAGTTCCCAGTGGCTGTGGTTAGACACGGGGCTCTCAGTCCACAGGCCAGTCCTTCTCCAGCCAATGTTGCTCACCCAACTTGTCCCCTAAGACATAACAAAATTTGCTAGCCGAGTTCAGCAGCAATGGCACTATTTCCTGTTTGTTTGTTTGTTTGTTTGTTTGTTATTGCTTTTAAGGCATTTAAGAAGAGCATCAAATCTCCCCATCTCTAGAGCTGCTTAATCGAAACCTGATGGGCAAACCTAAGAGGTCAGCTGTTAGCTGATGCCTTGCTAACTGGATCCATGACAAACTAACTTCACTTGCTCAAGCACAAATAAAGAATGTGATTTTTCGTTGTCTAGTGTCCAAACACCTGGGTTTGTTTTTTTTTTTGGGGGGGGGTGTTCTACAGATGACAGTTGGGCTCTTTTCCACCAGAGTGACTACCACAGTGCTTGCCATACCATGGCAGACGCTAAAGAGTTAACTTTCCCGTATGAGGTATAAAAGCACAGAATGGAGAAGAGAATAATAAGTGTTAGCATTGAGGCATCTGTACTGGCTTGCCCTTAGGGTCCTGACAGGATACATCCTCAGCTGCAGCCACTAAGAGCGCCCCGTGTGCCTTTGCTACACTCCTTTATAAAAGGCAGGCCCTGGCTGGCTCCTGTCTTTTTCTCTTTCTCTTCCTTCACTCTCGTCCTAGTCCTGGGGAGACCGGTCTCTGCTCCTTCCTTCCCCTCTCCTCCCCTCCCCTCCCCTCAATAAACCTCCCATGTGGGCCCTGTTGTATGGCGTGACTCCTTCCAGTCATTTTTAAAATACAATAAGTATATGGAGCCTGGCCTGAAATGTGAATCAGAAGAACCTAATTACCATTCAGAGGAAGTAGCCATATTGTTGAGATTTCAAGGATTTTTTTCCCATTATTTCTTCTTCAACTAGCCATATGATTCTTGCCCTAGTCTTGTGCCCCAATCCCTCCTTATCATCACCTATCCCTGGCCACAGAATGAGATCTTGTCTTTCATCCGAACCCTTTTCCCAACCACACAGATTAAAATACTAACCTTTTGCTGTGATTAACCTTGATTGTCAACTGGATGGGAATTAGGATCACCATGGAAAAAAACTTCTGGGTATTGACTAGGAAAGACTATCTATATTAGGCTAATAGATGGGAAGACCCACCCTAAACGAAGGTGGCTGGGATTCTGGATTAATCATAAATGAGAAAGTGAACTGAGGTGGAGAGATGGCTCAACAGTTGAGTTCTTCCTGCCCAGTCATGAGGACTAGAGTTCATATCTCAAAACCCAGGTAAGAAGCCAAGCCTCCTGAATACTCCTGTAACCTCAGCTATAAAGGGGGCAGAGACTAGAGGGTCACTGGAGCATGCTGGTTTCTGGCACGCAAAAGAAAGCACAAGGTTCAGGGAAAGACCCTGCCTCAAAGAACTAGGCAGAGAATGGTAGAAGAGGACATTCGGTGCTCTCTTCTGGCCTCTAAGCAAACACATAGGCACGTGCACCCATACTACATACACATTCAAATACATTTAGATTGGGGGGGGGCGCACACACAATGAATGAATCTTCTCTAAAAAGACAAGACTGCTCTACCACGATGAACTAACTATACCTTCAAACATCAACACAAATAACCCTTTTTCTTTACATTTCTTTTGTCAGATATTTTGTCATAGCAACAAGACAAATAACTAATAAAACATCCATACAGCATCCCACCATCCAGAACAGTGTCATGACTTCTAGTCCCATCCTCGGCATTTACTAGTGCTGGTCCATGCTAATTCCTTCTACAGGTGCCTTTTTAGCCACTTTCAAATTGGCTCCACACCCCCTGGGAACATTCAATCCACTTCCACTACATGCTTCTTCCAAATTCCTCAAAAACTATGTTCATTCTCAGGTTGTTTAATATATTAAGGAGGAACCATAGGTTCCCACAGATATATCTCACTTGACTAACAACTATTTCTGAAAAACCTTGTGCCAATGGGATTCAGATAGTCTACCATATCTCAATTGTCTTTGAAGAGTTCATTCTTAACAACTCAATAGGTTCTAAGAAGGATCCTCCAAGAAGAGCTCCACCTCAGCCCTGACCCCATGACCCTAGCCTAAGCCACACCAAGGTGT
This sequence comes from Peromyscus leucopus, assembly GCF_004664715.2. Classification (NCBI taxonomy): domain Eukaryota; kingdom Metazoa; phylum Chordata; class Mammalia; order Rodentia; family Cricetidae; genus Peromyscus; species Peromyscus leucopus. The sequence continues at coordinate 113,355,289 of NC_051083.1, forward strand.
GCTTTTTTCCCCTACATCCTGTCTGATTCCTTCTGATCCTGCCTCTCCCAGAGCCACAGAGATCCCTGCTCCTCTTGTTTGTCTTTTAGAGCAGTTTCATTTCCTCTCTACATCCTCTATGACGTCTCCCAGGAGCCTCCATCCTTCCTCTCCCCTAGGTCTATAAATACTCTGGTACCCAGGGGAGGCATGGGAATTCTTTCCTCACCAAGCAAGGCCCACTTGAGCTTGGAGGGCCACACCCAAAATAGCAGGTTTATCTCCAAGGTCCCATGTGCGAGCAAACCTTTCTTCATCTTGCATTGCTGGCTGTTATCAAGACTTGAATTAGACAAGGTATTATATGATCTTGAATCTGGAAAGGTGGTGTGCTGAGCCAGGGCAATGACTGTTGGGGACTGGGTGTTGGGTCTATGGCCAGCTGGGTTGTGTACTTAATAATAGCATCAAAGACAGAGAGATGATGAGGTCATCTTTCAGCTCCTCAGGGGCAGAGTCTGGGACTGTCTTCTTTTATGACTGTCCTCAGTATCTAGTTGGCATTTGACAAGTACTAAGTATTTATTCAATTGCTTTCTGAATGAATATATAATGAGCAATGAATGAATGAGTCAGAGCATCTGTGTTTTGGTACCTCAAATTCTTCTAAAAAGTAAGGAAACGTGCCTATCTTACTGGATTCAGTAAGAATTCAAATGAGAAATGTGAGGTGGACTGGCGATATAGCTCAGTAGTATAGCCCCTCCCTAGAAATGGAGGGGAAAGGACTTTGTAAACCGAGAGTTACTTTCCCAGTTCAAGGAATCAGGACACCAGTTAATGTAACTAACCATTCCCATGAGTGAGACATGAACTGCTCAGGTCTTCGGGAATGCAGGAGAAACAGAGTTGGAACTGAGGTTCTGCCATAGAAGAGACAGTTACAAGAACATCCAATTCCCATGCTTTCAGGCTTAATGCTCATAACTTATCAATCACCCTCCAAATCAAAAAGAAAAGGGCATTCTCAGCTGCATATTGCCTGGAGCCATCTCAAATATTTAGGGTTTTTAATGTCTTCTTTTAAAACATCTGATCGGGTCAGGTTGAGGATAGGGTGACAGCATTCTGGGCTAATTCTGTCTTTGTGGTGCTTCCCATTAAGTGATCCATCAGCCATGGCACTGGCTTAAGGCATTGCCCAGCTGACAAACGACTTTGAAGCATTTCTCTTGGTTTTGCATTCTACTTCCATGCCTTCTTGGCTTTCACTGCGAACAAGCAGGGAGGGTATTCACCTCCTTCCCCTTGCTCCTGTAGCACATCCATCTGAGGCATCCCTAGAGGCTCAACATTCCAGGTTTGGTTTCTTCCATTTGATTTCCCCAGACCCTATCAAGTCATAATCTCCTTTCCTGCAGGGAAGGGACACTTCCACCTCTTCCTCCATATCCTCTTAGCTGCTTGCATTTGGGTCTGGAGACCTTAAAGGGCCGTTTCTCATTTCCATCTTGTCTTCCATTGTTTTCTCCCCTGGGATATCTATATATTCACAGCTCTGAGATGTCTCACTGGTCTGGAATGCCCAGCGAGCTGATCCTCTGAATCATATACTTAAAGAAATTGGAAAGAGCGGTGCTCATTAGGCTGTCATTTCCCCAATTTCCTCCTCCAACCTGGATGTCTTCCCACTTGCTTGATAGTGTGCTTTCCTGTTCTGTCCCCTGGCCTATGCAGCCCCAGAGAGGTGGGCAGAGACATGTCTGCATAATCCAAGCCATATTCCTAGCTTTGTCTCACTGATTTAGATATCCCAGGAAAAACATATTTCAGTAGAAGAGGTCAGGGTAATTTCTTCCAATAGGTACCACAGAATCAGAGCTTGAAAGGATCTTCCCAAAGACTTCCTCCTCTTTTATATATGGTATTATTGAGATACAATTGACATACAATAATTTATATAATTATGGTATACAAAGTGCACAATTTACTAATTCTTCATGTGAGTTCATGTGCGTCAGTTTGACACAAGCTAAAGGCATCTAAGAAGAGGAAGCTTCAGTTGAGGAATTGTCTCCATCAGACTCGCCTGTGAGCAAGTCTTTGGGGGCATCTTCTTGATAGATAACTGATGTGGGAGTGCCCAACTACATGGACAGGTGGTCTGGGATTGTATGAGTAAGCCATTAGAGAGCAAGCCAGTAAGCAGAATTCCATCGTAGTGTCTTCTTCAGTTCCTTCTGGAGGTTCCTACTTTGGGTTCCTGCCCTGACACCCATCAGTAATGAACTGTGACCAGGTAGTTGTAACATCAAATAAACCTTTTTCTCCCCAAGTTGCTTTTGGTTATGATGTTTATCACAGCAATAGAACACAAACTAGAGCACCATATAAAACCATCACCATCATCAAGTTTCCATCGTTCCCTAAAGCTTCCTTCTGTCCCTTCAAATCCCTCCTTTAAGCCTCTCTCTTCTCCCATGACATCATGAAACTACTGGTCTTTTTCCATTACTATAAAGTTGACATTTTCTGAGATTTTAAAAATGAAACAAAACAATATGCATTGTCCTTATTGTTGATTTCTTTCATACAATGAAATAGTTTTTGAAATTCATTCATGCTGTTGTACATATTAATGGCAGCATAATTTTAATTTCTGAAGTTTTCCACCATACTTTGTTCATCCATATGCCTGTTGATGGAGATTTATTATTTTTTAATGTTTACAGATAAAACTGCTGTGGACATTCATGTACTAGTCTCTGGATAAAGAGATTTTTCAAATGGGTTTACACTGTTACACCCTGGAACCTGCCATGACTGTAGCAGTCACCTTTCCTAGCATTCCAGTGCTGGATGTGAGGTCTCTCCTCAGTTGCATCAACCTCTTCAATAATTACAGCAGCTATGTCTGAACCTGCCCTCTATTTGCAACTTTAACTGTGTTTATCTTCCTTTCCGCACCAAACTGCATATTTAGATATCTTTCTGCTTCACTTTCTGCTCCCTCTCATTACAAACCTGACTAAGGGCAGTGAGCAGTAACTGTGCTACACCGTTAATACAAAGCTCTCTTGAAATGTATTCCCCCAAGGAAATCAATTACTTTTGAATTCAGCCTCATTCAAGGTTTTAGGACATATGGAGAACACAGCTGGATTCCTTGCCAGAATATAATATGAATGGCTTCTAGTCCTATTTCTAATGAAGTCCATGTTCCCTTCTAAAACCTCATGAAACCAATCTTCGCTGTCCACATTTTTATTGGCATTCAGTCTTCTGAAATCCCATCAGAATGGCCCATTAAGTTCTGCTTGCAACATTTCAAGCCTTCTTTAGCCTGCAGTCACAAATTCTTCTACATTTCTCCCACAAACCAATTCCCAAGGCCTATGAATCACCCAGGTTATTCACAGCAACTACCCTACTTCTGAGTACCAATTTTATGTTAGTTACTTTTCTTGTTGTTATGATCAAATGCTTGACAACAGCAATGTGAGGGATGATGGTTTTATTTTGGTTTATGGTTCAAGGGGATATATAGCCCAACACAATGGGAAGGCATCACAGCAGGTGGCTCCATGGCAGTGGGAATGGGAGCTTTGGACTCCTCATGTTTGAGACAGGATACAGAGATTAAACAGGAAGTGAGACAGGCTATATTATACCTCAAGGTTTGCCCCACCATGACTCACTTCTTCCAGCAAAGCCCCACCTTCTAAAGGGCTCACAAACTCCCAAAACAATACCATCAATTAGAGAGCAAGTGTTCAGATGAGTCTATAGATTAAGTTTCACATTTACATCACCATACTTGTTAAGCTGTATGTTCAAATATTTAGTACATATTTTATTGGCTAGTTTTCTTATAGCTGGGTTAAGTATATTGAGATATAATTCATATGCATGAAACTTACTCATTGAAAATGTAAAATTTAGTGGTTGTTAATGTACCTACAAAGGTGGGGAACTATCACCATAATCTAATATTAAAATATTTTCATCATCCTAAAAGAAATCTCCATCCATACCCATCACCCATCACTCTTTATTATGCTCTTCCTTCAGCCTCTAGAAACCACCAATTTACTGTCTCTGTAGATTTACCACTTCTGAGCATCTCATATGAACTGAGTCATACAATAAAGATGTCTTTTTTTTTTTTTTTGGTTTTCTCTGTGTAGTTTTGGTGCCTATCTTGGACCACGCTGGGATCTCACAGAGATCCGCCTGGCTCTGCCTCCCGAGTGCTGGGATTAAAGGTGTGCACCACTGCCACTTGACCTATGTCTAGACTTTTTTTTTAAACATAGGTTCTGGGAATCAAACTTAGGTCTACATTTTGCATGTCAAGCACTTTATCAACCCAGTGAGAAGTTCTTTATACAGAATGGATAGAAGACGTTTATCAGATAATTTCCAAATAATTTCTTCTATTTGATACATTGTCTTCTCACATTTTTCATGCCCAAAAGTTTTTAATTTTGATAAATTTCAATTTGTCTACATTTTTCTTGATGGCATGTGTGCTTTTGGTATCTTATCTAAGAAACAGTTGCCTAATACAAAGACACACAGATTTATTCTTATATTTCTTTCTAACAATTATATAGACTTTCCTCTTGTGTTTAGATCTATGATCTATTTTGAGTTAATTTTATGTATAAAGTAGGGTGATTTGGATATTCATTTGTCCTAGCATCATTTATTGAAAAGTATATTCTTCTCCCTATTAAATTATAAATGATATTATTTTAAATTTTAACATTTCATTGTTTGAGGCTTGTAAATAGAAATAAAACTGATATATGTATATTGATCTTGTATCCAAAACTCTTTGCTAAAATAGTTTAATAGTCCTGGTAGATTTCTAAGAGATATTCTTATAGTTAACAGAAGTGATTGTCACCAGCAAATAAAGAGAGATACCGCTTCCTCTCCTATTTGAATGCTTTCCATTTTACTTTCTTGCTTTATTGCACTAGCTGGAATTTCCAGTAAAACACTGAATAAGGGCAGACATTCTGTCTCCCTCCCGACTTTAGGAGAAAAGATTCAGCAGTTGATCATTAACTGTTAAGTGTAGTTTTTTTCCACAATAGCCTTCAAAGTAAGAACATTTCCTTCTATCCCTACCTTGCTTAGAGTTTTTCTTAGATACAGATGTTGTATTGTGCCAAATGTTTTTCTGGGTATGCTAAAATAATCATATGGCTTTTGTATATTTTTATTAATATGGCCAATTATAATGCTTGACTCCCAAATATTAAATAAAACTTGCCTTGTGGGAATAAATTTCACTTAATTATGGACATATTCTCCTTTTATGTATTGTTAGATTTGATTTACAACAAGTTTTGCATGTTTATCTTTGCATGATCTGTATTTATAATTTTTTTTCTGCTTTTATTATCAGAATAACAAAAGGTAATAGGCCTTTCTTTCCATCTTTATAGAAGAGTTTGTATAAAGCTGATATTATTTCTTTAAATGCTTTAAGAATCCACCAAGAAATCCATCTGGCTCTGAAATTATCTTTGCTGATTATTTAAACTACCAATTCAGGTGTCTGTAGTAGAGGGCTATTCATAGTACCTATTTACTCTGAATGAGGTTTTGTGTGTGTGTGCCTCTTAAGAAATATATCCACTTCATCTAAATTGTCCAATTTGCAGGCCAAAGTTGTTCATAACATTCCCTTAGTACCACTTTAACATCCATAGAATCCGTAGTTACTTACCCTGTCATTCTTCAAACTGGTAATCTGTGTCTTCTTCCTTCTTGTCCTGATCAGTCTGCCTGAAGATTTATCAGCTTTATTGATCTTCTCTAAGAACCAGCCTCTGGGTTCATTTATTTTTGTACTGTTTGTTTATTTTCCGTCTTCTTGATTTCTGTTTTGATCTTTATTTCCTTCTACTTGGGGTTTAATTTGCTCATCTTTTGCTAGTAGCTAATGGTGGAAACTGAGGCCATTGATTTAAGACCCGTATGATTAATTTTATGTGTCAGCTTGCCCGGGCTACAGAATATCTCTAGATAGTTTGTGACAGTTTTTCCAGAAGGGATAAGAACTTGAAAAAAAGATCAGTCTCATCAACATGAATAGAAATCCTCTAGCCTGTTGAGAGCCTGAATGGAACAAAAAGTTCCAAGTGTTCTCTCTCTCCACTTGAGTTGAAATATCCTTCCCACCCGTGACACTACTGTTCTAATAGATTTCACACTTCCACGTATTATAAATTATACTCCATTGGTATTACTTCTCCTTAAACAGTCTCTTATTTTTAGAGCTAGTTAGACACTGTTTTTGTTGCTCTTCCATCCTTCCCGGATCCGTGTGGTTACCTGTTGTCTTTTTTTTTTTCCTCCTAGTGAGTCTGCTAGATATTAGTTCTTTGAGCATTTGTATACCTGAAATGTCTTTATTTGGCCTTCAGTTTTGAAAGATGATTGTTTTCACCAGGTGTGATACATTAACAGAATACTGAAGACTGGGTAATTTATAGTAAACAGAAACATGTTGACATATGATTCTGAAAGCTAGGAACTCTGTGATTGCGGTACCAGGAATGGATCTTTCCTTTGCATCAATCTGTGACAGATGAGCAAAGAAAGGATGAGAGAAGGCAAGAAGTTAAACTTCATTTCAAATAAGCTCAAATAAGCCTCAAACTCATTTAGAGCTGGCATCAATCCATTCATCAAGGCGCCTTTTTTCCACTAGTGGAAACTTAACCCAGCACCTAGTACATTGCTAGGCGAGTCCTCTACAACTAAACTATATTCCTCCAACATCAAAGCACCTCCTGGGGCTGGAGGGATGGCTCAACTGCTAAGAGGGTTTGCTGATCTTCCAGAGGACCCAGATTCAGTTCCCAGCACCCACATTGTGACTCACAACTATCTATAACTCTAATTTCAAGGGGATCTGGTGTTCTCTTCTGCCGTCTATGGGCACTTACATGCATTCAGACAAAACAGGTAAACATGTAAAATAAAAATAATAAGCAAATATTTTTAAAGTACCTATTAATAGTTCTACAATGATAATTAAATTTCAGGGGGAGTTTGATGGGCAACAACCAAACCACAGCAATATTTTTGCCGGTAATAAATCTGTGACATTTTTCTTTATTTTGGTATTTTAAAGATTTTGCTCCAATCCTCTCTATACATAAATGTGCCCCCTCCCTCTGGTAGCTTATAATATGCTGTGTTTTGAGCAATTTGGTTATAATGTGCCTCTGTGTAATGTTCTTTTTGTCTCTCGTACTTGGAGTTTATTGAGTCCCTCGGGTCGACGAGCTTCCAGTTTTATAAAACTAAAATAAAATGGTTACTATTTCTTTGGGGTTTTGTTTGTTTTCTTTTCCCTCACTTCTCCTTTTCTCCTTCAGCAACTCCAATTTCTGTATCAGCGTGTATGACTTCCCTAACATTCAGAGAGGTGCCTGTGCACTTTTTACATCTGCTTGTCTATGCATTTCACTTTAAATTGTTTCTGTTGCTTTGAATTCAAGTTCCCTAGCCATTTCTTCTTCAATGTCTAATTTGCTATTAATCCAATTCATCTTATTTTTTAACTTTGTATGTTGTAGTTTTGACTTCTATAAATTTTAATCAGGCATTTTCATAAATATCTTCCACATCTCTAATGATTTCAGCCTACAGAATACAATTATAGTAACTGTAATGCCTTTGTTTGATAATTTTATCATTTGTATTAGTTCTGATCTTGTTTCAATAATTTGACTTACATTCTACTTTTGGTCAGCTTCCTATTCTGGCCATGCCAGGTAATTTTTAACTGAGTTCCAGACATTGTGGCTTCTACGTTGTTGAATTTTTATCATTGGATTCTTATAGTCAGTGGTTCTCAATGAAGGATGATTTTGTTTGTCTAGAGACATGCTTGGTTGTTAAAATTGGAAGGTACTATTGGTATTTAATGGGTAGAAGTTGAGTGTATTAGTAAACATCCTACAACACACAGAATAGCCTCCACAATAAAGAATTCTCAGGCCCAATTGCACTAAAGTTGAAAAACCCTGCTACAAATCTTTTGAGATTCATTCTGGGATCTGGTTAAGTTTCTTCTAACGTGTTTGGTCATTTTGGATCCTGCTGTTCAACTTTGTCAGATGAAACCAGAGCAATCTGAAGTCTCAGGCTAATTATTCCTGGCTCGTTTGCATAGATAGATGTCTTTCATTACATCTTCACATGGACAGAAGGAGGGAGTGAAAGAAGAGTATGGAAAAAAGGACAGGTGGAGAGAAGAAAGGGGATGCAGGGGGAAGAAGGAGAAATAGAAGAGAGGAAGAGGAATGGAAGAAGATAGGGATGGACGAAGGAGAGAATGAAAGAGAAAGCTCTTATCTCTTCATATGAAGGCAAGAATCCCATTTGTGAGGGCCCCATTCTCCTTCCAATCACCTCGCAAAGTCCCTACCTCCTAATACCATCATCTCAGTTGTTAGGAATGTAACAAATGGCTTCGACATTCAAGCCATAGCAACACCCCAAACCTTAGCTGGTTGGGAACAGCACTCTTACCAGCTCTGAGTTCTGAGTATAGTTTCCCCTAACCATTAGTAGTGGTGCCTCCACAGCTATGAGACCACTCCCTTCAGGTGCTCTGGAATCTACAGGTTTGTTCTAACCCCCATTTCGTCCCCAGCATCCAGCCCTGACTCATCAGTAAAGTCTAGAGATGCTTCTACTCTTGCCCTGACCGCTTCTCTTGTGTTTTAACGAGTGGGGACGATCCCCTAAATTAACAATCTAGTCTACCTTCCTCATCAGCTCACCATTCCATCAGCCATCAAGCACTGTTTAATTCAGTCTCACCTATGTCTCCTCAAGCCTATCTTATCTTTCGCCTCCACTGTCATTGTGCTACGTTGGATTCTTCATAAAATGACATCAACTCCATCATCAACACTCCTGCCTCTTGCCTTACAGACCCTTACCTCCAGCTCAGAATCTATCACTGCTTTTGAAGTGAAAAGATACTACTACTCTGTCCCTTTGTGTATGTTAAATTCGCTTTGCCTGAAATTTTGTTCTTCTGTCAAATTATTTCTCTCTTCCCTAAAGGGCCAGGTCAAATAGCACCTCTTGTAGCAAGTCTATCTTGATTGTTTTTTCAAGACAGGGTTTCTCTGTGTAGTCCTGGCTGTTCTGAAACTCACTCTGTACCAGGCTGGCCTCGAACTCAGAGACCTACCTGCCTCTAGAGGATTAAAGGTGTGTGCCACCACCACCTGGACCCATCTTGATGTCTTTAGGCCCCTGTTCATCTCTGACCCTCTATATTCCTACTGTTCTCTGTTCACATTTAAGAACACTGGCAGCATTTCTTTATACCATTGTCTTACCCCTACTGTAGCCTTTTGTGATCAATGATCCCTACAGGAGCTTACTATGGACTCAATCCCACCCTCATATGCTGAAGTTTTAATCCTTCCAATATGTTTCTGTCTGAAGATGGGGCCCTCAGGAACTAATTAAGGTTAAATGAGATCATAAGGGTAAGACCCTAATCAGAAAGAAGTGTGGCCTTGTAGAAACAGGAAGCTAATCTCTCTCCCACACACATCCCGATTCTCTGCTTGACTATCACCTGACCGCCCTGGTATCTTGTGCTTGGACTCCCTGGCCTCCAGAACCATGAGAACAGTAACTTATGATGTTTAAGTCACCCAGTCTATGGTATTGTGTTGCACAGCCGAGCTAACACTTATTAACGGAAGATTGGTGCATTATTAAAGGAATCAGAGGAAAGAGCACAAGAACAGGAGGGGTAGAACAAACAGGAAGGGAGAACTAAGAAATCTGGTGGCAAGACAAGAACAAGAACAATTGTGGAGACTAGAAAAAAGAAAATGGGAGTGGGGGCTTTAAGGAGCCAACATGTCAACGGAGATCATACCCAAGCTACTACCAAGGGGGGGAACGTGTGTGTGTGTGTGTGTGTGTGTGTGTGTGTGTGTGTGTGTTCTTCATCTTTTAAGATTGGCTTTTGCTTTCTTCAGAATCTATGTGTCCTTCAACAAAAGGACCAAAGCCTAAAGCTTTGACAGGAGGTAGGCTGGCTAATTGGCCAGGCAACAGCTGGGTGCTTTTGCCTCCCAGCCAAAGGCAACTGCCCCTGTTCACAACCAGCTGCCTGAGAGACAAGGAGAGTGTTTACCCAATGGCCTGGGTGTCCTCAGAGGACTCGGTTCTCAGTTACACAGCAAACAGCTGGCTCCGAAGAAGCTAAGTTCTGGACACTACAACCAAATGGCTCTGGTGGTGTTTAAATGTTTCCTCCACTCTCCTGCCTCCCAGGGCGTTGTTCCGCTGACAGGTGACTTTGTTTAAAAAACAAACAACAACAAAAATCCAGAACTGTCATTCTGGGGAAACATTCTCCAAAAGTAACACAAGGCTTTCTGTCGCCCAAGGCTTGTGCAAATTGGTTTCACACGTTTGCCACACTCTGCAGCAGCAGACAGCAGGGTCTTTCCAGTCCGAAGACATTTCCTGGCGCGGTACTTAGACAGACCGGCGGTGGCGCAGGGCTGTGCCAGCCAGACCCAGAAAGAGGATTAGTTTGGTCTGCAGAGACGCTTGTCGCCCGCCCGGAGGGGGGCAGTGAAGTGCCCGCACGCACGCACGCCTTTGCCGGTCAATGGCCACTCCTGTCCCAGCTTCAGGAGCTGTGCCCGGGCGCTGCTGCCCTGGCTGAGGACTGGAGGAGGCGTGGGCACTGTGGTGGCCACAGCACTGCGGGCCCTGCCAGATCGTGAGTTCCCATGCTTGCTGCTCAAAGCCCAGGAACTACGCAGCTCAGCTCCAAGAATCCAGACTCTTGAACAACAAAAATTTTTAAAGAGCGGCGGAAGGGGTGGGGGTGGGGGATGACATTTTAGAAATCAAACAAGTAACAAAGTGAGACACACTGATCACTTGTTTTACTTTTCTTTTAGGAAAAGAGATAAGCCTTGGGGGTGGAGCTGATGGAGCCGTGGCTTTGTGAGCTGGTCCCAGGCAGCGAGCACTGCTTGCAGTGCTAGCGTTTATGACCAAGCCAGGCCTGTGGTTAGTTGGGTGCGGGGACGTGACAGGACCGCTCGTTCTTTATTCTATTGTTTCCAATCATTAAAAAGAACGCTGGGCTAGCATATTCTGCCGAGCTTTCTTGGTGGCACAGGGTGCCTGCCTTACTTGCGCTTGCTACTCAGGATGGGGATTTTGTCCACGTGAAGACCTTATTCACACTGGGACGCAGATCCAGCAGTCTGGCAAACGCTTGAGCCAGCCAGCCATTAGCTTAGGACCTGGAGAGGAGTGGAGATTTGCTCCCGCTCCAAGCAGCTACACCCCTCCCTGGAAGCTAGGAAGAGCACCACTAAACTCGGTGCCCTCTTGCTTGGCTCCCTGACAGCATTTCCAAACACTAACTATTTCCTTGTTAAAACGCGGGTTCTGACTTAGAAGAGCTGAGGCCCGAGACTGCATTTCTAATAACCTCTCGGTGGTTAAGAGCACGTACTGCCCTTGCAGGGGACCCGAGTTCCATTCCCAGTACCCAGCGCTTTACCTGCCTGCAATCACGTACATGCACCCCGCTCTCACATACACATAATTAAAAGTAATAAAAGCTTTAATAACCTCCCAGTTGATGCTACTGTCTGTACACTTTGAGGAACAAGAGTAACACTGGTCTGGACTGAAGCGGCACATAGAAATCACTCGATTCTTCAAAACCTAATTAAACCAGCCCCCATCCCAGATACTATGCTGGCTTCCTTCTGACAGGGTTGGATGAAGGCTTTTTGTGCGTGAGAGAGACACATCCTGCTGTGTAGCTTGGACTCAGCCTCCGACATACTGCCGGACTATAGGCATGTGTCACCACACCAGGCAGGGAGCAGTGTGTAAATCAATTATTGTAATAAGCAGCCAGGATTGAGAGCTCCTGCTAAAAATAAGCAGCTATGAGGAGGATCTTAGGCTGTAGCCTGGCATTCTGATTTCATTCTGATTGTGAACCCTGACTGTAGGGTTCAGTTTATAGCCAAGATTAGGAATTCAGTTTGTGATCAAGGAACATACTTAATCTGCCTTATTTCAAACACTTCATCTCACATCCACTCATTCAATTATCAAGTATTCATTAAGCTATTATATTGCACTGGGCACAATGCTCCTTGTATCATGAAAGAGATAGACATGGGAAGGCCATGATTTGTTCAAGTAGACAGATGATGGACCAAATTTGCATTTTTAAAAGACGGCTTTGAGGATGGAAAGATTGCTTAGCAGGGGAAAAAACTTGCCACACAAGCTTGATAACCCGAGTTCCATCCCTAGAACCCAGGGTGGAAAGACAGAACTGTCTCCTGAAAATTACTCTCTAGCTTCCATATGTGTACAGTGGTACGTGCACACACATACACACACTAATAATTATTATTGTTACAAAATAAATAAAAAGATCATTTGGACTGGTTGAACAGATTAGACATGGGCCGAGTGGATGGCTGAGAGTAGTGCATTAGACCAGGTGAGCCAGGATGGTGGAAAGAAGTGGGTGAATTCAAGAGCTACTTAGGTGAAGTCAAGGACTTGATAATACATTCGACATGAAAATAGAAAGAAGAACTCTATCTAGGATAGCCTATGTAACTGAATGGTTGCCAGTACCATAGAGATGGAAAAGATTAAGGAAAGTATTTAAAGCCAAACAGTGAAAAGATCACCTGAGTAAAGACTATAGAATGTCAAGGGAAAACTAACATAGGTCTTGAAGAGTGCTAATATTTAACATCTGGCTTTTCCAACAAACAGACTGCTGCCCCTGATTCCATTGCTTTCATTTTTTTTATCTCATTCATGAAAGATCTTTGATAAAATAGCTCATGGTTTCCTCCTCTTCCAGAAGACTCCCCCACTCTCATTATTATGGATGACATTAACATTGATATGGATATCTCTTCTGTGGTGCTTAATCTTCACCATCAACTTCACTGGATTTGGAATCACCATAGAAACACACCTATGGGTATATCTATGAAGGCATTTCGAGGAAGGTTTGAATGACAGAGAAGGCTCACCCTGAATACGGGTGACAGCATTCCTTTGGCTGGGATGCAGGACTGAATATAAAGGAGAAAGATGGCTGAGTACCAGCATTCATCTTTATCTGCTTCCTGACTATAGATGCAGTATGACTAGGTGTCTAAAACTCCTGCATCAGGCATGCCTTCCCTTGTGGAATATTCCTTTTCACTGTGTGAATATGTCATTGAGATTAGTTTAATAAAGAAGCTGACTGGCCAATAGCTGAACAAGATATGGTTGGGGGGAGCCAAACAGAGAATGCTGGGAAGAAGAAGGGCAGAATCAGAGAGTAGCAAACAGATGTGGAGAGAAACAAGATGGACATACCATACTGAGAAAAGGTACCAAGCCACATGGCAAAGCTCAGATTTAAAAAAATATGGCGCATTGTGGCGCACGCTTTATCCAGCATTCGGAGCAAGCAGCAGATCTCTGTGAGTTTGAGGCAGCCTGGGCTACAGTGAGCTCAGAGAGCACAAGTACACAGAGAAACCCTGTTTCGAAAAACCAAAAAAGAAAAAAAATATTAATGAAATTAAGTTAGCTAGACAAGCCTGAGCTATTGGCCAAGCATTTATAATTAATATTAAGCCTCTGTGTGGTTACTTGGGAGCAGCTTCAAGACAGAAACTTCTACCTACATAACCTGGCAAAATAAACCTATCCTTCTTTACTCTGCTTCCTTAATCTGTCATAGAAACAAGAAAAGTAACCCAATATACTTTCTAACATCTTGGTGTCTCTGTCCCCTGACTTCCTTATCTTACTCCTCCACTCAGCTCCACTCTGGCAGCTACATCTTGGGCCTTGATATGGCTCTCAACTGAGCCGCTTTAAAAATTCTTTTGCGGGCGGTGGTGGTGCACGCCTTTAATCCCAACACTCGGGAGGCAGAGGCAGGCGAATCTCTGTGAGTTCAAGGCCAGCCTGGTCTCCAAAGCGAGTTCCAGGAAACCCTGTCTTGAAAAACCAAAAAAAAAAAAAAATCTTTTGAAGAAGCAAGGGGGAAGGCTCAATTAGCAAAGTGCCTGCCATACAAGGATAGGTAGCTGAGTTTCAATCCCCAGGTAGAGACAAACGGGTCTCTGGGGCTTGCTGGCCAACTAATCTAGCTAACAGTGAGACCTTGTCTCAAAAAATAAGGTGGACAGGTCCAAGAAAACACCCAACGCTAACTGACCTCCACACATACACACATGTGTACACACCTACACAAACACATGAGTACACCACACACAAAACACTATTTCAAGCCTCCCCCTCTGCTATATCTTCATTTTCCAGATTGCAGCTTATTTTGTTTATTCCCATGGGAACTTCAACCTCATTGGCTTGCCCAGCCCACAGAACTTTCTCTTTTTTTCGACTTTATCATCCCTCTACTTTTCCCACTTCTTCATTCTCCAGCTTAAAAATCTATGGCCTGTCACTTCAATACCAAAGATTAGCAGTGGCTGTCACGCCATCGCCTGAACAAGAAAGGTAAAGGCTGGGCTCTAAAAGTAAGTATAGAAAGTGTGGGTTTCTGTGCCATGGATGAAAATTCAAAAGTTCATTTTCTGAGTAATAGGAATGGGAGCATAGGTAGAAGAGTTACTATTTGTTTTAATAATAAACATTTCATTATTTTAAAACAATTTAGATTATTTTATGTATTTGAATGTTTTGCCTGCTATGCATGTATGTGTATATCACCTACATGCCTGGTGCCCACCAAGGTCAAAGATGCATTGGGTTTCCCAAGATTGTAGTTACAGGAAATTATAAAATGCCATGTTGGTGCTGGAAACCAAACTACAAGAGCAACAAGTGCTCTTAACAGCTGAGCCATCTCTCTAGCCCCTTACTTACCATTCTTACCTGGACAAATCACTGCCCACCTCTATGCTAAAATCCCTAGCAGCAAGGGAGGGGGAAACATGTCCCTTAAAGAATCAGTTACAGATTAGTTCAACTATTTGGGCAATTGTTCAGATGGAGTTCCAGAGTACTGGGTCATGGGGAATGAGAACATATTAACGTGGGCCATTGAAAATTGCTATATCATTGGTTATTTGCCATTAATGACAGAAATGATGCTCGGGCATCCTAGACTTGAAGCTTGGGCTGGGTCCACATTCTAGCCAGAGTGAAAGGCAAAGGTAAAGAGGTGGCATGTGTGCTGGAGTTTGCTGATAATGGGGTGTCTGGGAAAGAGTTGTAGAAACCACTTCCAGTCTTAATATAACACCAGTGGGCAAACTAATGCATAGACATTCATAGTGGTATAAGATGAGCCTGTTGGGGGACACTCTGCATGCAGGACTGACTGAAAAGGATCTGTGCTAGCCAGTTTAGGGCCCACCTGGAAGAACTTACCTGCCTAGGAAAGCTGGAACAAATTGCAATCGGCCTATACTCTAGCAGGGGAGTCTTGGCCTTTTCTTTGTGTTATGAGCTCTAAGGAGTTAGTTAACATCTGTGATCTTCATAGAATGTTTGGAGGGTTTTTTTTGTTTTTTGTTTTTTTTTCGAGACAGAGTTTCTCTGTGTAACAGTCCTGGCTGACCTGGAACTCACTTTGTAGACAAGGGTGGCCTTGAACTCACTGATGCACCTCCACCCAGCCATGGAGGGAGGGTGTGTGTGTGTGTGTGTGTGTGTGTGTGTGTGTGTGTGTGTGTGTGTGTGTGTGTAACAGCCCTAGCTGTACTGGAACTCTCTCTCTGTAGACCAGACTCAAAGAGATTCATCTGCCTCTGCTCCAGAATGCTGGGATTAAAGGCGTGTGCCACCGCGCCCAGCTACAGAATAGTTTTAATTGAATTAAATAAAATACAAAGAATTTTAACAGAAACCAATCATACTGAATGCACCTGTCAACATATTTTTAAAATGAGTGATATCTGTGCTTCATTGTTAGCACATTAAGTAATAAGATCAATCAGCAAACTTGCAACTAACATAATTTCAAAGTAATGATGAACATATTGTTACCACAAGAAATCTGTTTCAGCCTAAAGTGATATAAAAATGTGCAATAATTTCTGTTGGGGCCAAGCAACAGAACCTCTGATACTGTTTTGTTGCTTATATTTTGAAAAGAATGTGGAAAAAATGCAGTTAGATGATGAGAGCAGAAATAGGGGCTGGAGAGAGGGCACAGAGGACCCAGGTTCAGTTCTTAGCCCCCCACAGGTGGCTCACAACCTTCTATAACTCCCTTTCCAGGGAAGCCGATATGCCCTGGCCTCCATCAGCACCAGCATGCATGTGGTATTATACATAAACTTACACAGGCACACACATATGAATAAATAAACATAAAGTAATTGCCCTGTGTCTTACTTTATTTGGGCTGCTAAGGTAAGATGCCATAATAACATCTTATTATGTCATTAATGTATTTCTCACATTTCTGGATTCTGGAAACATAAAGATCAAGGTGGCCACACTCTGTCTAGTGGGGCTTCCTTCCTCACATATAGTACCTTCAAGCTGTGTTATCACGTGGTATAAGAGGTGAAGGATCTCTGTTGATCAGGGCACTAATCCCAAGGGCTTTTCCCTTGTAATCTAATTACCTCCAAAGTCCCTACCCCCGAATACCATTCTTATTTATTTATTTATTTATTTATTTATTTATTTATTTATTATGTATGAGTACTCTGTCCACATGTACACATGTGTGCCAGAAGAAGGCATCAGATCCTGTTATAGATGGTTGTGAGCCACCATGTGGGTGCTGGGAATTGAACTCAGAACCTCTAGAACAGCAGCAGAGCAGCCAGTGCTCTTAACCGGAGAGCCATCTCTCCAGCCCCGAACACCATTCTCTTAAGCATTAGGACTTCAGAATGTGAACTTTTGTGTTGTTATCGTCTGAATGCTGAATGTGCCCCAGAGGTCCATGTGTAAAGGTTTGGTCAGCAGGGTAGCACTATTTAGAAAGTGGTGCCTACTGCTAAGCATCTGGATCCTTGGAACATGTCCCTGAAGCAGATTATGGGATCTGGGGCTTTTCTTCTCTATTTGTTCTCTGGCTTTGGATAGGAGAACCTTTGCTCCACTGCAAAGTTGCATCATGATGTGTTGCCTTGCCACATGTCCAAAAGCAATATGACAAATTGATCAGGGACTGGAACCTCCAAAATTATGAGCCAAAATAAATATTTTTTCTTTGGAAGTTAATTATCTCAAGTATTCCATCATAGTGACTGAAAACTCTTATGGGGGATATAGACACACAGACCAGAGCTTACTTGTTTCAAAGTCCTTCAACGGAGCTCTTCTCCAGGACAAGGATAAGTCTTGGAGATTCAATATACAGAAATAGACTGCGGGCCTGCCTTCCCTCCTCTGTACTCTAAAGACCCCTATAGTTTCCAAAGCTCCTATGGAAAGTGTCCTTTTCACCTCAACGTAAAGCTCTCTCTCTGGCTCGCTGAGCATCTGCTGCATGCAATGTTCTATGTGAACCCTGGCCATGGGAAGAAAAAGATGATAATGAGATTGCCACCCATAATAACAACTCCCATTGACTGAATACTTTTACATGCTGACACTTCATTTATTCTCTCATTCACTGAACAATGATCAACATGATCTACTGAGTACCTGCTTCTACCAGACACTATCCAAGGAGCTATGGGCACAGCAGCAAATAAGGTAGGTAAATTCCCCGTTCCCATGAGGCTTACACTCTGATGAGGAACACAGAGGTTTTTCAGACTGAGAAAATGGTATTGCTATAGTCTGATAAGTGCTTACAGAAGACAGGGCAGGTCCAGAAACGGTGTGAACTGAGTGGGAAAGGTCCCAGTGAGAAGGCAGAACACTGAGAATAATTCTAAAGGAAGCAAGGCAATGAGCCTTTTCAGATATTTGGAGGAGGAGTATCATCAGCAGAGAGAGCAGCTATTCAAGGAGCCTGAGATGGACATGTGCTTGAGGAAAGCAACCAGGCCGGGTGAAGTGAGTGAAGAGAAGAGCGGTGGGGGATGAGGGTGGAGCAGAGGGGAAATGGGCAGAGGGCTGCCAAACAGTGCTCGACTTAGGATGCTACTGCAGGGATCTTAGACAGAGCAAGATAGATGCTTTAGAGTGACTGAACAGACGCCTCCGATAGCAGTTAGGGCACAGTTATCATCGTTTTCAAACAAGGAACTGCTGCTCAGAAAAGTGAAACCCCTTGGCTAGTCAGCAGCAGAGGTTGATTTATCAGAAGCTTCTGTGGAGACCATATGCCTCCTTCTCTCAGCCCCGCCCCAGAGAAGAGCCAACATGGTCTTTCCTCCAGGCCATTTGTATTCGTCAGTTGCCCAAGGGTCTGCTTTCTGCCCATGACCCGAGTAGTGTCCACCAACCTCTGCACTGGACCGTAATCTCTTCACTTATGGAGCCCCCGCCATGCACTAGCCACTGTGTTGTGTGCTGAGAATAACAGAATGACAGCGAGGAAGCCAGCTTCTTACACGCCTGGAGCTTTTATTCTAATAGATGGGGAAATGGTGTGTAGCAATTTCCTCCTAACGGAAACTTTCCATCCCGGGGGGTGGGGCTGGGGGGGTGCTTTTGAGATTCAGGAAGTAGGGCCTGAGAGACACAACTCTGCTGGTACCTGCCACCAAGCCTGACAACCTTTAGTTCAATGCCCAGGACCCACATGGTGGAAGAAGAGAACCAACTCCCACAAATGGTCTTCTGACCTCCACACATGTACCGGGGCAAGATTGTGCATACGGTTGCGGAAGAAATAAATGTAATTTAACATTTAAGACTCGGGAAGTAAACAAAGCTTACAAGGCTCAGTAAGCGAACCACACACAAGGCTCAGACAGTCCCCCAAACAAGATTCACAAGGTTACATTACCAGTAACAACAACTTAGTAGATACTCTATGACAGGCTGAGCTGCCTCCCTGCAAGTTGTACAGGGAGCCCTAGGGATGCAGGTTTCGGGAGTCATCACCCATGCTGGAATGGCTGTTCGATGGAACTGCCTTTGAGTCAGTTGTACCATACACTGGTAAATAATCCCTCACCCTTACTCGTTTAAGTAACCCCCAAAAGATCACTGGTTCACTAAGCTACACTTGGTGAAATCATTTATTTATTTATTTATTCATTCATTCATTCATTCATTCATTCATTCATTGGTCTGACTTGGGTAGAATCTGTCTCCAGTGCCCTTTCTGGGAGTAAGAAAACATTTATTCATGTCTCCCTAGGCAAAGTCACATATAACAGGTAGGAAAATAATGAACACACTATTCCCCTCTTTTAAATTAAATTTCCTTCATCTTTAACTGGCATAGAAACTATTGTGTGCAACTATGGCATTTGCGGGCAAAGTTTGCTCTTGTTGCTTCTCCTCCCACCTCTTGGCCCCATCTGCCCGCTGCCCTGGTACCCTTCCATCCCCAGTAGCCTCTTTTCTGCTTTCATGCACCACGCTCCATCGCCCTCTCCCCATCATTAATACCCCACTTTCCTCCCCATGGCCCTCTTTTTAGTTTCAGAGTCTAAATCCCACACATAGAAACATTAAAAGCTAGGATCTACGTACAAGGGAACATATGCTATTTGTCTTCCTGAGCCTGGGTCAACTCAGCCTAATACTTTCCAGATCTATCTACTTTCTTGCAAATTTCATAATTTCATTCTTATTTACAGTTGACTAAAATGCCATTTTGTCCATATGACACATTTTCCTATTTATTCATCCGTTGACAGACATCTAGGCTGTGGCCATGTTCTTGCTGTTGTGAGTAGTACAGCAATAAACAGGACTGTGCAAGTATCTCTGTGGTGTGATATAAAGTCCAGCTAAGGAAACTGAGTGGCAACTTCATATAAGCTGAATAGGGAAGGTTTACCTAAGGAGGTGACATAAGGAAGAGTCACCCCAGAAAAAGAACATTCCAGATAGAGAGAAGGCTGTGCCCAAAAGCTCAAGGATGGACACAGCATTGCCTATTAAGGGAGCAGAAAGCTATGGGAAATATGTAGGTAGGAATGGGAAAGTAGCCAGAGATATGGGTAGAGACATGGACCAAACTTAAGAGGACCTGGTAGTTCATACTAGAGTGTTGTAAGCTGGGGCAAGAAATTATCTGTTAGATGATTTACTTGTGGACAAAAGTTTGGTGCAGGAGGGACAGTGGAGAAAAAATGAAAGTTGTAGGATATGTTTATAGAAAAGGCAGCTAGACAGGCTGATAGATTAGAAGTAGGTGAGAGGGTCAGAAAAGAATCCAAGACAGCCTCTAAATAGTGGCTTGAGCAACCGCATGGATGATGTCTTCATTCATTTGGGCTATACAACAAATAACAGAGTCTGAGCAATTTATAAACAGCAGAAGTGAATTGATGGCAGTCTAGAAGCCTGGAAGATGAGAGGTTCAAAATGAAGGCATTGAGGGACTCAGTGCTTTCCAAACGGTGCCTTCTCATGGCATCGGTGTGGCAAAGGAGCCAAACAAAGTCCCTCGGGCCTCTTGGAAGGACACTAGTCCTGTTCATGAGGACAGACCCTCATGACTTAAAGGAATTAAGTTTCAACAAACAAATTTTGGAAGGCTATAAGCAGACCACACAGATGGTGAAGTCGTTTATACAACCAAGAAAGGCATGGGGAAGTGAACTTAGTGGAATTGTTGCATTGTTCTGTGCATGGTAGTTGGAGACTTACTAAACATTCACAGGGTAATGTCCAGGGAGTGGATAGTCAGAATTGAAGAGAGCATGCTAATCTAGAGATGCAGAATGTTTTCGTTTGGTTCCGTTTGTATGGTTTGGGGGTTATTTTTGTTTTGTGGTGTTTTGTTGTTATTGTTGTCGTCGTTTTAAAACAGAGTTTTACACTGTGGCTGGCCTAGAACTCACTATGTACTCCAGACTGGCCTTGAACTCAATCTGCCTGCCCCAATATCCTGAGTGTTAGGATTATAGTTATAAGCCACTATGCCCAGCTTTAGAGTTGAAAATATTGTCACTGTGTATTCCTACTTCTATAAAGTATAATGTCTGGCATATAGTGCATGACCCATAAAATTTTGGTTACAAACTATAAGATAGCCCTTTGTTTAATCCTGGTAGACAAACACAAAATGGTGACTCATTGGTTGACTGAGTATATCAGAACACAGACCTTAATTCAACTTTACATCATGGCTCTGTTATGCTTAATACCTTGAACAAATCATAACCATTAAACAATCTACAGCCTAAGTTTCCTCACCTGTAAGGTAGAGGTAGTGGCAACACCTATACAACAGGGTCAGTTAGTGACTGTGTAATGTGCATATTACCCTATCTGGTGCATAGTATGAACACTCAGTAAACAGGTAGCTGTTAAAATATCCAAAGCAGACCTCAGAAAGACAGTTCAGAGAACAGACGCAGAGCGTGGGACAATAGAGTCCAGCTCCATGTGAGAGGCAACAACACCTTGGTGTGTTTGCTTTCCATCACTGTGAGAAACCATCTAGCATGAAGAGATGAAAGGAGGAAGCGTTTCTAGTGCTCACAGTTTCAGAGAGTTCAGTCCTTAGTTGCTTGCTTCGTGCACTCAGGTAGATCATCATGGCAGGAGGTTCATCACTTCATGGTAGCCAGGAAGAAGAAAAGGAGAGAAGGGGGAACAGGAAAAGGGAGAGTAGGTGGAAGGAAAGAGTGAGAGGAGGAAGGGAGAGGAGGGAAGTGGAGGGACGAAGAGGGGAGGGGAGGGAAGAGAACAGGAAGGGGAGTTCTAGTCCGCCAGCCTAGGGGTAGCACTATCCACAGCGGGTTGGGCCCACCCACATCAATCACCAATTAAGAAAATGCCCTCCATCAGGATATTATGGAGGTGTTTTCTCAGTTGAAGTTCCATCCTCTCCGATGACTTTAGAGTGTATCAAGTTGACATAAGACTAGCCAGCACAAGGCCCTACATTCCAAAGATATAGGGAGATACAGCCAACAAGACTGCATCACCAGTCTGCAGTCACTTCCTTCAATCAGGTCTGTCTTAGGGTTACTATTGCTGTGATGAAACACCGTGAGCAAAAGCAACTTGGGGAGGAAAGGATTTATTTTACTCACAGTTCCATATAACTGTTTGTTATCAAAAGCAGTGGGGGCAGGAGCTAATGCAGAGGCCATGGAGGAGTGTTGCTTACTGGCTTGCTCCCCATGGCTTGCTCAGCCTGCTTTCTTATAGAACCCAAGACCACCCAGCCCAAGCATAGCACCACCCACAATGGACTGGGCCCTCCCCTATCAATCACTAATTTTTAAAAAGTGCCCTACATCAGGATATTATGAAGGCATTTTCTCAACGGAGGTTTCCTCCTCTTAGAAGACTTTTAGAGTGTGTCAAGTTCCCATAAAACTACCCCAGCACAAGGCCCTACATCCCAAAGTTTCTAGAACCTCCTCCAAATAGTACCATTAACTAGAGAATAAGCTTTCAACAAGATACATGAGCCTTCTGGGAGGACAGTTCATAACCAAACCATAAGGTCTAGTGGTTAGTACAGCCCCACTGAGCCAAATTCTCTGCATATTTAATCCTGGCTCAGCCTCTTCCTAGCTTACTTAACCCCTAGGTACTTCAGGGGAGTTAAATCATTATTATTTAATCTCTAAAATAGGGATAATAGTAGTCTCATACCGTAGTGCTGTTGTGAAGGATTAAATTAGAAAATGCATTTTTAAAAGACAGAGATGGGTGCCAGGTTCATAGTAATGACTCAATACATGTTAGGAGCTGTTATCAAGGAGATGAAGGAGGGAGATGACTGGAAACGGCTTCATCTGTGTCTTGGACCTCCCTCCAGAGCAAAATCGTCTTGAACCTTCCGCAGCATCAGAGCCTTTTCAAACAACCCTTCTCTCCCAATATTCTCCCTCCTACTCCTCCCTGCCTGGGGCCTCCCAGTTTTTACAGCTCTCTGAACAGTCTGTGAGCCTTCGCCAGGACTGGTGGGGAAAAGGCCAACACACCCAGCTGAAGGCTGCAGAGACTCAGCTTCCTTCCACAGCGGGAGGGGGGAAGTGTTAGCCACAGGCCAAGGGGCAAGGGACTCCAGATCCCCATTGAGCTGCCTGTAGCATTCCAGAAGCAGAGAGAAATAAGCAACTGAGAATCCCAGGCAGCTCTTCCATTCAAATGCTGCCTTTGTTACTAAAAGGCAGACCTACTCTGTCCCCACTGGCACCAGCCTACCCATTGTTTTCCTCAGAGACTGTCTCAAGCCAACAGCTGGGGCTACCTCTCTCTTACCGGAATGATGGCCTGCAGGTTCCAGTACAGTGATGGTATCTTATCAGCAAAGTCTCCACAGTGAAAGACTAGACTGGAGACTGGGGTCAGGTGCTATAAGCAGGCCCCAAAGAGGACACTAAAAGTGTTTGACCTGTGCCTTCCCCTGGGTGTGTAGTGATGGCAACCTTACTGAGCAATGGGTTTGAGACTAGAGTCGAATCCCAGCAAAATCTGAGCAAGTTGGTAGCCTTAGGAACATTCCAGAGGTGACTGACTCTGGCCTCTGACCGACCCAACCTGCCGTCCTTAGCCCTCCTGCCGCGCATCACCTTCCACTCACCTGAGAAAAAGGAAAGATTTCCTAACCCTATCTATCTTCACCATCTTCCCCTCCAGGGCCTTATCTCTGAAGCCTTCTCTCAGCAGGTTATCTTTTACTCAAGAGTTCCTGTTGCGTAAGGGCAGAGTTCAAACTCCTCCAAGGCTTTTCACTAGAAAGGCAATTTTTAATACCAGAAAGGGCTTTCTAACCTCTTGTTTTTACAAATAATGAAACTGAGGCCAGGAGGGAAAGATCTTGCTCAAGTTCACACAGCGAGTTGTTGACAGGGATAGCCAAGAACAGATCTCCCCTGACTTCTAAATGAGTGCGCTCTCTCTCTCCCTCTCCCCCCTCTTCCTCTGTCTCTCTCTTTCTCAAAGGAGATTTATTCATTGTGAAGAGGAACAAAGAAGTCCATTGACCCTTCAAGTTCATCTTTGGGGTCCTGACATGAGGTTTACATTTGAACAGAGGGGCAAGAGGCATGCATAGCTAAGCAGCCCTGGTCAAGGTGTGGGCACGCCCGTCATTGCTCCTGTCTTTGTACCCGTTCCCCTGCGAGATTATTTGACCAGTTGTCAGAACTGTGTGAAATCTCTTTCCCCTGAGACAGGTTCCCGTTCTGGCTGACACCAGGCCCCAGCCGTTTCCTTCTCCCAGCATGAGATTCCTGAGAAAACCCCAATTTCTTAGGGGCCATTCACTGTCTCGATCCTGTGATAGTGAATAGGAGAGCCACCAGTGTCTCTTTGGAATATCTCCATTCCTTCCGGGTTAGTTAGAAAAAGAGTTTGGAAGATTCAGTAACATATTAAAAACTCCTGATAAGGTCTCCACTAAAACATTTTAACCGGGCCAAAAGTGCTCTTTCCACACTACTACTCTGCTTACTCATCTTAAACCTCAGTGGCTTCAGACATAAGTATTCAAGGCTGGGGAGCTGGCTCACTGGGTAAAGTACTGGCTCCAATTCAGATCCCTAGCATCCACATTAAAAACAAAACCAAACCAAACAAAAAACAGCACAGCACCGTGTGCCTGTAATCCTTATGCTGCAGAGGCAGAGGCAGGAGCATCCTTGGAGTTTACTGGCTGATTTGGCTAGCTTGACCAAATTAGTGAGCTCCTCGTCCAGTAACACCCTGTCCAAATGAACTGGACAGCAATTGAGGAAGTTTCGTGATGTTGTCCTCTGATCTACACACACACACACACACACACACACACACACACACACACACACAATCAGCAATCATGTTTGTATTCCTTGTGGCTCCTGCCAATGAGAGACTGGGAAGTGCTTAGCTCGGCAGTTCAGTTTGGTGTCCCCCAGCCCCATTAAGTGGGTTAAGTACTGTGGTGAGAGAGTGGATCTGAAACACTGACTGCATGAGGAGGATGACAGGAGCAGTGAGGCCCCTCCTGCTTCTTGGAGGCTCTCTAAGATGCATGTGATCCTGCTGTGGGAGTCCCTTTGGGTTCTCACACAGCATGGTGGCTGTCCAGCTAATGAGTGCCACGAGGTCACAGGAACAAGCAGACAAAGGAAGAAACATTTTATGATCTCACCTCAGAAGTCACCTAACTCCATTTCTATCTAGTCAAAATCCCACCCAGCTTCTGAGGAAAGAAACATAGATGCCATATTCCAATGGAGGTGTGTCAACAACATGCATCTGAGCCATGTGGAAAAATACTCCCTGCCATGCCATTCCTATGCCCAATGTTATCCACATGATCCTTTAAACAAGATTGGCTGTCACTGAGGACCTTTCCATTGGTGCCTTCAGGCCCCAGGTGAAGTCTCACATCTAGAAGTTTCCCTAACAATTCTTGTAAGCACCTTAAGCAAGAATTTTTACTCAAAGCATATAGACACATGCATGTTTAACAGCCCGAAGAATTTCTCCATGCTTGCTTGATAGGGGCCAGCTTGACCAATGGGTAGATTTCCATTGCTGGATCCTTCCATCTGACCAGGTGAAGCACTGGATTTCCTTGGCTGAAATGTCTTCCTCATTCTTCCAGGGTCACAGAGCCTCAGGGTGATGGGATATCCAGCCATAAAGGGCAGGATGGAGCTGTCCTTAGAGTATGGTGTCTCTTAGGTGGGCCCATGAGCACAAGACCTTGGCAGTCAGTCGGGGGAAAGAGGCAATTAAGTGTGTTATTGGTAAGAATCTTGGGCTAAGAAGCAGGAAACCGGAGGCCCTATCCCAGCTCTTTTTGTAATTTGATGTATATCCTGAGGCAAACCCCTTAATCTTTGAGTGGGCCTCAGTTTCCCTGCCTCTTCAGCATACCACCTAGAGCTTGCTCTTCCTATTGATGAGTGGATAAAAAGAGAAATAGAAAAATCTTTCTGAGATCAGAAAGTGCTTTGTGTCTTGTAAAATATTTTTAGCAATTCTTTGAGAATTTCATGCATGTATACAATGTATTTTGATCATATTCCCTGCCCCCTACTTCTCTCCCAACCCCTCCCAGGTCCCCCCCACCCTGTCCCTACTTCTGTCCTCTGATCCCCTCCCAACTTCATGTCCTCCTTTTTTGTATAACCCACCAAGTCCAATTTGTGCGGCTCATATCCAAAGGGGTGGAGGCAATTCACTGGTGCATGGCTGACCTATCAAGGACCATACCTTTAAAGAAAACTGACCCTCCCTCTCCCAGCAACTACCAACTGTCAATAGCTCTTCAGATGGAAGTGGGGGCCTGTACGCCCCTCACCCCTCCATGCTGAACTGTGGACTGGCTTGAGAAAATTGTTTTAATGTTTATAATTTCTATATTTGTTTCTTTTCTCCTCCACCACTTCCTTCTTTTTGGCACACAGGCTCCAGGGTAGGAGTACATGATTATGAAACTGGGATTGGTCAATGGTCAATTCCCCATACACATATAGCAGGACTCAAGTAGACAGAGCTTGACCATATGACTGTTTCCCAGTTACTGAGGGACTCATCCCAGGCATGAGCTAATGCACTATACTGCCCTGCTCCAACACCCATCTGCCTCCAGTCTGAATGTGTTTTATGAGACATCTAATTAGCTGGGCAGCCTTGGGTAGATTAGTGCTCCTCTCTGGCCTTGGTTTTCTTTGAACAAGATGCACTCATCAGCACCTCTACCACTGGCTGTGCCAAGATGGCATGTGCATTTTCCAAAGCTAGGAAGCATTGAGTCAAAACAACCATCATGCAAACAATACATGTTTTCCTCAAAATGGAAGAAGCTCTCTTAGGTCTCTCCACCTTCAGAGCCGACTGACGCAGAGTGGAGATCAAAAGAGACTAGTCTGGGCATGTGCAGGCACCTGAGCTTAGCCTGGCAGCCCCAAGTCCCAAACTGCCAAAGCACACAAGTCCATCAATGTCAGCCTCCATCATGAATGTTCACATGGGGGCCTACTGCATGGCACAGTGTGTGCCACTTGTCTCTCGGGACACTGAGGCTTCATGTCTCT
Source organism: Peromyscus leucopus (assembly GCF_004664715.2). Classification (NCBI taxonomy): domain Eukaryota; kingdom Metazoa; phylum Chordata; class Mammalia; order Rodentia; family Cricetidae; genus Peromyscus; species Peromyscus leucopus. Next base: position 113,382,405 of record NC_051083.1, read on the forward strand.
TTGTGATGCTGTAGAAAGGACAGTTTGGCTATACACTGGAGAAATCTAAAGTGTACATGTACACAGAGGCCTCACAGAAGTGTATGATAAGGATAAAGGAAGAAAACCTAGACAACTCAGCATAGGACTGGTTTGGTTAAATAAATTATAGGACTGACAAATTATAATGTGCTATGGACATTTTGAATGCATTATGAGTCAAGGTGTGGCTATAGAAAGTTATCCAGATACTTTTCTTGATGTGGTACCGAGGATCTAAGATCTTCAGAGCCTCATATTCAACTACTAAGATACATTTTTATGTTTATTTTTATGTTTAATTACAAGTAACTATTGCATATATTTATGGAATAAAATGTATATGGTTTGAAATATATGCATACATATATTATGCAATGATTAAGTCAAGCCAATAAAGATATCAAGGAACTCACCTATTAATTCTTTTTTTTTTTCAGATAGGGTCTTACTGTGTAGACCTGGCTGGCCTAGAATTCACTATTTAGACCAACCTGGCTTCAAACTCACAAAGATCTGCTTGCCTCTGCCTCCAGAGTGGTAGTTTTTTTTTTTTTAATTACTTGTATGACTGTTTGCCTGCATATATATATATATATATATATATATATATATATATATATATATGTCTTACATCACATGCATACACCTACCTGGTGGCTGTAGAAGCCAGAAGAGGGTACTTGATCCTCTGAAACTGAATTCATAGACATTGTGAGCCTCCATGTGAGTACTGGGAACTGAGCCAGGATCTTCTGTAAGAGCAGCAAGGGTCTGTATCCACTCAGCCATCTCTCCAGCTCCCTGAGTGCTAGGAGTAAATGCATGTACTACAAAGTTCACGTTATTAAATTTTTTGTAGTAACCTATGTTAAGTAAAATATAGCCCGTGGGACAGTGCACACAGTGTATGTTAAAACCACACACACACAACTATACATTTCTCTAGTTACCTTTCACAGGTATAGAATATCTGTACATAAGCAACTGTATCGGCCAATATTTGGTATATCTGAAACTCTACCTGTGACTAACTCCAGTAAAAGGCCTGGAATGAGAACCGAGTTTGAAGGAATTCTTTCAAAATACCTGAATAGTTTGTTTTTGTTTTGTTTGTTTTCCAACGTGAAAGTATTCTTTGGTCTATTTTCTAACTAAAAATGCATTTTCACAATAATGGGGCACAGAAAATTTGGTGGTTGTCAAGGGTTAAGGATGGATAGAATGAGTGGGTGGTGTGGTTGTGAAGGGATGGCATGTGAAAGTTTGTTTACTGTGATGGTTACACAAAAATGTACACATAATGAAGCTGCATAGAACCATACACACAAATATTCACCCATGACTGAGTGTATAGAAAACCCCAGATCCCGAATAAGGTCTATAATCCATTTAACAGCATTATGCCAATGTCAGTACCCTGGATTTGATGTTCCACTGTAGCTATGTAAGTTATAATCAGCAGTTACAGCTACATAAGAAAGACGTAGAACCTCTCTGTTTTGTACTATTTTTGCAACTTCTTCTGAGTGTATGGCTATTGGAAAATACTAAGTTTGTAAAAGGAGAGCAAATGATCTTTTGAAATGTTTGGAAGTGATCAAAGTGTTTCCAAAACGTAAGGTAGAGTTACATAGCTGTATACATTTGCTCAACCTTATTGAACTTGTACACATAAAATAGTGAATTTTAATATATAAAAAATATGCCTTAATAAACTCACTGATCTGGAGTCAGGATCAGGCAACCTGAAGATTGACTTTTGAATTTGTCAGTATCTGGTTGTGTGTGACCTTAAGCAGGCCACTCCAAGCCTTGGAGGTCTTGTCTAGAAAATGGACAAATAATTAACTTCTCTGAAAAGAAGATATGAGAAACCGGGCGGTGGTGGTGCATGCCTTTAATCCCAGCACTCAGGAAGCAGAGCCAGGTGGATCTCAATGAGTTTGAGGCCAGCCTGGTCTACAGAGCGAGATCCAGGACAGGCATCAAAACTACACAGAGAAACTCTGTCTTGAAAAACGAAAAAAAAAAAAAGAAGAAAGGAAAAGAAAAAAGAAAAGAGGATATGAAGATACAAGGAAGTACATATGCAAATCAGGAGGGAGGGTAGGCAGAATAATGCTTCTCAGAAGACGCACACACTCCAATCATCAGAACCTGTGAAAATGTTATGTATAACAAGGGGGCATTCGAGCTGCCAATCAGCTGTCTTTAGAACACAGAGGTTTAGGAGCTACCCTGGGTTGGCCAGATGGGCCCAACATAATCAAGATGATCTTTATAAATAAAAGCAGCAGGCAGGAGAGTAAGATTCAGAATGATGTCATAGGAGAAAAGACAGTTGACCATTGCCATCTCTAACCATGGAAAGGCATGGAGAGCCAAGGCATGCCACAGCATCCAGAAGCAGGAAAGGGCAAGGAACCAGATCCTCCCCTGGAGACTTCAGATGGAACTTAGCCCTGCTGACATTGATACCCTGGGTTTAGTTTAGTGGGATCCATTTTGGAACCTGTCCTCCTGAACTATAAGAAAATACAACTGTGAGGTCTGAAACTAGGGATGTAGCTCACTGACAGAGTTCTTACCTAGCATGTGCAAAGCAGGGTTAAATTCCCAGCACTACAAAAAGGAAACCACAAAAAATGTAACTTTCAAATATGTAAATATTGGATTATTCTATTCATCGAATACTATAGTTATAAAAAATTCAACATGTAGAAACCCAAAGGAAATACTCTGGGGTCAGACAGGCAAAGGTGGATTGGTGTAGACCATGGTCAACTTTGGGGTAATGGAAGTGTTCTACATCTTGATGATGGTGGAGGCTACTTAGGCACATAAATTGTCAAACTCATCAAGATGGGCAGTCAAAGTAGATGCATACAATAATGAGAATTAGGACTATAAAGTTGACTAAAAACTGAAAGGAAATACATTTGTGCTGCTCTCCTTGCACAGAAACTTTTTTTCACATTTGTGAAATAGGGACTCATTACAGATACATGCAGAAGCACCAGACCCATGTCTGATACAATCCTTTGTCCTGTTCCTCAAATGAGCCCTGAGGCTTTTGAACGGCTCTTTTCTTTGTTTCAGAATTTTCATAGGTCACAGCATTCATAAGTGAACTCACAGGTGAACAAGCAATTTCCTCAAATATGCCAGCCCAAAGTCTCGGACTGCATCAGGCTGAGTCATTAGCCGTGTCCTGAACTCCTTTGAAGCTCTGGCATGTATCTGCTTTAGAATATATCACCCATGCCCAGAAGACTCATCAGCCTCCTGAAGGGCGGGGACAATGGCTGTCTTAGCTCTCTTAGTCCAGTCTCTAATACACAGGAAACACTCAAGAAATGGGAGCTACAACTGTTGTTTTATTTCTGAGTCTTCCTTCATTCTGGTCCCTCTTCACACTGTAACTCTAATTGCAGAGTCCTCTTTGAAAAGTGATACCCTCACATTGGGTCACTCCTCCAAGGGTGAAGACAAGTGGATCTCTGAGTTTGAGGCCAGCCTGATCTACAGAGTGAGTTCCAGGACAGCCAGGGCTACACAGAAAAAAACCCTGACTTGAACAAACAGAAAAAAAAAAAGGAAAGAGCAGCAAAATGTAGAAGTCGATGGTGCCATTTCCACTGGTTGAGACCTATACCATTTCTGCTAATGTAATAGAAGGCTTTCCTTTAGCATCAACTCTATCACACCATTGGCTCCAGGAAAGCTGGAGGTTATGAAAACCTACCACTCATCTGCTGCAATTTCTTTCCACCAAACATCTATCAAGGACGCTCTCTCTCATCCCATTTCTGTATGTTTGTTTTCTGTAACCCTTGTAGATCTTTATTCTCATTCCTGTGGGGTTCCATTATTGTGTTAGGTCATTGTTCTAGCCAGCCCAAATCTTCTAAAGTCCCTATACAGCTACCCTTCATGTTAAGCAGCATCTACCTCCAACCTTGTGTCATCTACATGCTAAAGCTGTATGTCCTAATGCCCGCCTCCAAAGCCTAGATAACAGTGTGGACCAAGTTAGAGATGAGGAAATGATACTAGAGACTCCCTGAGGCTCAGTGTCCATTGTGAGGTGATGAATCAATCCTAATGTGCCTATGCCAAGTCCTAGCTGCCACATATGTGAGTGTGAAATTGGGAATAATCACCTACTAGTTTCCTAGGGCTGCCACAGCAAAGGGCCCCTGTCTAAGTGGCTTCAAACACAAAAATAATTCAGGCATAATGATACATGCCGGTAATTCCACCACTCAGGGGGTCAAGGCAGGAGGATGGAAAGTTTAAGGCCAGCCCAGACTGCAGAACAAGATTATGTCTCAAAACAAACAAACAAAACCTAAGGATAGAAGTAAAATTCAGCTCAGTGATATGGCAATTGCTTAGTATGTGCAAGGCCCTGGGTTTGATCCTACTAAGAGAAAGAGGAGGATGAGAAGAGGAGGGAGAAGACATTCTCACAGTTCTGGAGGCTAACACTCCAAAACCAAGGTATCAGCAAGGCCTCCAAAGGCTCTAGTGGATGATCTCTCCTTCCCCCTTCCAGGTAGCAAAACTCTAATCTCAAGTTGCAGTCCTCTCTCTGTCTCTGTCTCTGTCTCTGTCTCTGTCTCTGTCTCTGTCTCTGTCTCTGTCTCTGTGTGTGTGTGTCTCTCTCTGTGTGTGTCTGTCTCTCTGTCTCTCTCTACTGGAGATGGAACCTATGGCCTTGGACACATGCTAGGTAAGCACTCCACTACTGACTCACATCGCGACATAGCTCCTCCCATCCTCCCCATCCCCCCCCCACCCCCCACCCCCCCCCACCCCCCGCGCGCCTGCTTCGCCCTCTCTTCTTATTAGAATGCTAGTCATGGGATCGAGGGCCCATTTCTACGGAGACGTCAGGCAAAGAGACACATCCTAAATTCTGGGTGGCATGAATTCAAAGGAAGGCTATTTAGCACACTACAAACAGTGATAAGGTCTCCCGGATCAGGTCGTGTGGGGGCCGGGAAGATAGCAAGGTAAAACAGAACTACCCAACTAGTGTTCGCACCGAGCCCCTGCCGAGTTCCAACGGAGCACCTGCCGAGCTCCTACACATGGAGATTCGGATCCAGCCAGCTGGGGGGCTCTGCATTTCTCACTAGCTCCCAGGTGATGGCCTCGCTGCTCCTCCTGCTTTGAATAACAAGGAGGTGCTCCAAGGAAAGAGCTTTGAAAACAGATGTCCAGCAGGGTTATTACATTTCTTTTGTAACGAGCTTTTCTCAGGCTCTTGTTTCCCTACACCTGGATCTTGTGTGAACGGTAGAAGAAATGAAAGGTGTTTTTGTTTGGGGTTCCTCCCTTCCCCCTTTCCAAAAAAGCCGACCTGCACACAGACACCTGGGTTAGGGTCGTTTACTGGGGAGGGCATCACATGAAGCACACGCAGGGGAACTGAGTGGGAAGAAAGAGGAAAATCAAGGAAGAGCTTGTATGGGCAGGGCTGGGGATGTAGCTCAGTTGCCAGGGTACTTGCCCAGAATGTACTGGATGTAGGATGATTCTGGATTTGATCTCCAGCACCGTATAAACAGCTGGGTGTGGTTGTATATGCCTGTAATCCCAGCACTTCCTGGAAGTGGAAGCAGGAGGATCAGAAATTCAAGGTTATCCTGGGCCACACATCAAGTTTGAGCCTGCCTGAGCAACATGAAACTCTGTCTTAAAAAAAAAACAAAAAACAGGAGCCTAGCTGGGTGGTGGTGGTTCACGGCTTTAATCCCAGCACTCGGGAGGCAGAGGTAGGTAGACCTCTGTGAGTTTTAGGCCAGCCTGGTCTATAGAGTGAGTTCCAGGACAGTCAAGGCTCCACAGAGAAACATGGTCTCAAAAAACAAACAGAAAATACAAACAAAAAAAAAAACCAGAAAGAACATGCGAATTCTCAGGTTGCTGCCAGAACAAGCAGCATCCTGCTGGGAGCCCACCAAGAAATTGCACTCCTAAAACTCATCCTGCTAGAGGACTAGAGTATTTGTCTGCTGATTCCTATCTTGCATCAGTTAACGCTACCCTCCGGGTTTCTGTGTCCTCCACCCTGCAAAGAACCTGTGGGTGCTAGGGGCGGTAAGGCAAAGGTTGAAAGCCATCAGAGGCTGCGAGTGCCTGCAGCGGTAGATGGCCTGAGCTAGGCTGAGGTGAGGAGGAAGAACAGCTTCGGCTACTGCAGAAAGCTTCCAGGATGTGCATGGCGCTTGGATTCTGAGTTCATAAGCGGCCCGTACAAGCTCTTGCTTACAGTGATGTTCATGACTGTCATCATCCAGCTGTGTTGGACATCTTGCCCACAGAGATGTCATGGAGAAATCTGTCCATTGCTTTCCCTGCCTTTCAAGTCCCATCAGGAAAAATAGGTGACACCGTAATCTCATCGTGGTTCTTGGTCACTGTAGGAAGAGGCTACTTCGATGCCTCACAGAGCCTGCCTTCACCTACTTCAGTCTATTGCCACTCTTGACATTGAGAGTGGCTTTTCATTGACATAACAATCCTTTGAGGTAATGGTTATGATTGTCTCCATTTTATAGCCAGGAAAACCTGAGGCTCAGAAATGCCAACTCACTTGCCAAGGTCACTCAGTAAGTGGCAGAAGAGAGATGTAAACACAACTCACAAGGGGGAATTTAATAAAATGAGCCTGTCTGTAGTCATGGAGACTAACTCCCTTTCACTCCTCACCCCTGTGCATTCTCCGAGTTGTTTCTCTTCACCAGCTTATCTCAAACTCCAGGAATGCTTAGCTCCAAGGGTGTTCAACATGAATTGCTCCCTCAGGCAATAATGACTGCCTGGTCAGTGGTACTTTCTAGAACCATATCTAAGGAGGAAATGAGCCCAGTTTATCCAAGACTGATGTACCATCCATACTTCTTGGTCCCTGATCCAATTCTTTCGCCCAACCTCTGCTCAGTACCTCAGAGAAAGACTGGTAGTCCCCTTGTTTCTTCCTGAGGCCACACTGAAATGAGTCCCTTTTCTGCTTGACCACGACTTGTCTCGCTGCTGGTTGGAATGCCATGGAGAAGTACAGTTCAGCCCAGAGTGTTAGGGCTGCTAGAACCAGGACCTCTGGCTGAGAATTCTGGTAAGTGACTCATTGGCTTCCATGGGAGAAACTTCCATGTAAGTTCCAATGAGATTTAAATATAAATCTATATTACACTTCTTTTTTGCATTTTTTTGTTTGTTTTTTTTTTCCGAGACAGAGTTTCTCTGTGTAGCTTTGGAACCTATTCTGGAACTCTCTCTGTAGACCAGGCTGGCCTCGAACTCACAGAGATCTGCCTGGCTCTGCCTCCTGAGTGTGGGATCAAAGGTGTGTGCCACCACTGTCCAGCTATATTACACTTTTGATAGATGAGAACAGTGGGAAAAAAACTAATCTTGTTCATACACAGCTTCTTGTCCCATTAAAACATAGTAGGTCCATCAGGCAATGTTTTTTCCTTTATAAAACAATTTACCATTAGTAAGAAAAATGTATTTCCTTTCTCAACTCAGCATGTATTTACTCACTGTTGGTATTTACTAGGCTGAATAGGTACATTGACATAAATGAATTTTTTCTTGGGTAATTGGTATGTGAGTAAATCTCAACTCTATAAAGCAAAAGATGTATTGAGAAATGAAATGAAATGGATTCAATGATGTGAGATCATTAGTTTAAAAATGTCACCATAAGATTTCTTCAAGTAATGATTTTCCCAAGTTCATCAAAACTCCCACACACATTTGGGGAAAACAAGTTCTTCTCGAAATAAGAAAGATCCACCCTTCTGCTGTTAGTAGAAAGCTGTTCGTCCTCCATTTCCGAGCAGCGAGCTCTTTGCCACTTTTGTTTCCCTGTACACAGAAAGGGTTGGAACTTTCAAGTTCGAGGCAGCCAGCCTTTAATAATTAATCCGTAAAGCTCTTGGGCAAGGGTTCTTCAATTCTGGTGCTGCTTTCTTCTCACTTGGACTGTTCACTGTAGAGAATGTAGAGGCCAAATGTCCACTGGAAGACGCTGGCAGTACCCCTGGAGAGACGAGCAGAACACAGTAGGAACAAGCTGTGTGCAAACACCCGTGAACTACACAGTAAGTCTGAGTGTGTGTGTGTTTGCCTCTGCCTCTATGTGCTGAAGTCACTTAAGGGAGGGGAGAGGGGGGAGATCAAAGAGAAAGGTAGATGAGATGGGAAGAGCACTGGGCTGGGAGCCAAGAGAAACGGCTTCTAGATGAGTCTCTTCCCTGACCCTCTGTAGCATCTTAGGTGTTCGCTTCTCCATCACAGACTGTCTTAACTAGTTGGCAGTCCAGCAGGATGCACAGGGGATTGGCACTCTGCAACGCACATGATACCCAGAGAACAAGGAACTGTGTTTGCTCACCCAGTGTCTCCTGAGCACCAGCTACTTACCAGGCACCATGCCAGGCACTGGAAGGCAGAAGGCCAACAACTCTGCTAAAATAGCTGCAGCTCCCCAAATCCACCTGACCCCTCTGGCTTCTACACCTTTGCTTGTAGTACGATACTTACCTCATGGCCTTCTCTCACTCTGCTAGCCACTGGGAAACTCGTGACTCTTCCAACTCCTGGATAGAAATTATCTCATTTAGGAGCACTTTCATATTTGTCTGCTCAAGCTTCTACAATGGAACACCACAGACTGGGAAGCTTCATTGTATAGTTCCAAGTTCTGGAGGTCAGAAGTCTGAAAAAAACCTGTTAGGATACAGTTTTTGGTAATAGTTTTTTCCATGGTTTGCATATGGCCGTCTTGTATTTCCCAAGGCAGAGGGAGAGAAGGAGGGGGAAGGATGGATGGTAGAGGGAGGGGGAATGAAAGGAAGGAAGGGAGGGAGAGTGAGTGAGTGAGTGAGTGAGTGAGTGAGTGAGTGAGTGAGGAAGGAATCCTGATTATTCATAAGGGCACTACTTGTTATAATGAGGGCTCTACCCTGATGACTCTATCACCCCCCCCAGAGGCTCAATCTCCCATACTGCCACTTGTTCAATATGATTTGAACTCATGAATCTTGGAAGAGTGTGAACACACACACACACACACACACACACACACACACACACACACACACACACATGAAAGTATATATTCACATATATAAAAGTCAAAGTGACTTCAGTAGTAAAGGGGAATAGTGGGAGGGAGGAGGGTTAAATATGGTCAAAGCCCATGATAGACTTGTATGAAAGTCACTCTATGAAATCTATCATTATATATAACAAAATAAGCCAATAAAATTATATAGAAACCTCCCTCCCGGAAAATTCCATAACACTAAGGCCAGAGCCAGAATATGATGCAAGGGTAGAGAGATGGGCCAGACAATTTCCTTCTGCACACCATTATTATCTCATCTGTCTCTGTCTACTTTCTGTTGCTACAGTGGAATGCTACAACCTGGTTAGCTTATAAAGCATAGAGGTTTAGAAATTGGTTCAAGAAATTGGAAAGTCCCAGAGTACTGGGCTGACATTGTTACAGGTAGCCCACCAGAGATAACCACTTAGACACAGTGTATAGTCAATTGAAAGTCTTGATTCTAGTTGGTTAGGACCACGCCCAGGTATTTGGAGACCTAGATGTGGTCCTGAGTGTCCAGAGCACAGGGTTTTTGAAGGAAAAAAACCACATCTAGGTCCTGAGTGTCCAGAGCACAGGGTTTTTGAAGGGGGGGGCGTAGGGAGGAGATGGGGGTGGCCTTCATAGAGTAAGCAATTTAACAGAAGCTAAGATGAGCAGTTAGCTGTAGGGGTCCCACACAAGCAGGTAGTTTAACAGAAGCTAAGATAAATTAGCTAGGACATTCTGACCTCAGGTTCCTAGAATAGAGTTGGGTAATTTTTCATGGGATTCTCCATAAAGGAGATCAAATTCTAGTTAAACCTGAAATGGCCTCAGCAAGAATACAAGACAGAGGAACCTCTGCACTGTCTTGCCCTGTCACAGTGTCTACTCGGCATCTGGTAGGGGGTTCCTAGTGCATCTTAACAGAGCAGAGGGCCTTACATAGCAAATTAGAGCAAGGGTACCAGCTAGGGTCTCTTCTTATAAAGTTGAGAACACAGTCATGGGGCCCTGCCTTCATGATATCATCTAATCCTAATTACATCCCCAACTGCCCTCCTCCAAATTTGAATGTGATTTGGGGATTCCTTTTCCAATATAAACACTTTTGAGGGACACAGTCAAGCAACAGGACCATCTTGCTAATAAAGGAAAGCCAATGTCCAAATCACTTGCCTGTGATGAGATCAACACCAAGATAAGTGAGGGGATAGATGAATATGTAAGACGAATTTCTATGACAGCATCTTTACAAGTTTCTAGGCTTGTTTTTTAGTATTTCATGGTTACTGCTATCCCAGAGTTTAGGCACCAGAGTCAGGCTCGATGTGACATGAGATCTGATCTCAGTCTCTGTCTGTAGCTGCTCTAGCCCAAGTCACTGGACCCAAAGCAACCCCAGGTCCATGTGATCAGCTCCTTTGACACCAATTTCTGACCAGTCCAAGTAATCAACTCCAGGCTTAGGCTCCAGGAACAGTTTTATATAAAATTTCTAAGATTTCAGTAAATAGCATGCTGATGAAATCCACAGATGAGCTGAAACTGAACTGCTCACAATCGGCTAAGGCTGAGACAGAGTCTCTAGGGGGCCCAGGAGGCTAGAAGTATGGTGGAAAAAAATAACCATGTGAAATTCAGCCTGGATGAAGGCCAGCAAACCTCCTGTGTGTGCTGCCAAGTCCTCCCCACAGTCAACAGAAGGCGGGAAAGCTGTGGACAGCAGTGGGGCTTAGGGAGACAGTGGGGCGGGATGTGGTGAGAGTTTGGGTTCATAGCCCCAACCCAGTCATTTGGGGGTGAGTCTGTAGAGATGGCACACAGACTAGCGAACTGGAATAAATGGGCCCAGAGAAATTCCAGAGGGGACAGCAAGAACCAAGAAATGCAAAGGGGAGCAAATTTTCAGGCACACTGGAGAGGAGGGATGTTCTAGATGAGTCATTTTTGACAGTTTGGTGCCAGGGATACAGAAAATCTATAGCACCCATCTGTCGTCCCCCCGCCGCGCCCCCCCCACCCCCAGAGGGTTCCATATCAGGCACCAACCCCAGAAAAAATTAGTCAGCAAAAACTGACAATGGGGACTGGAGAGATGGCTGAGACATTAAGAGTGCTTACTGCTTCTTCAGAGGACCTGAGTTCAGTGTTCCCAGAACCAAAAGTGGGCAGCTCACAGCCTCTTGTAACTCTAGCTCCAAGGAGATCCAATGCCTCTAACCAATGGGGGCATCTGCACTCACATATTCTCTCTCTCTCTCTCTCTCTCTCTCTCTCTCTCTCTCTCTCTCTCTCTCTCTCTCTCTCTCACACACACACACACACACACACACACACAAAAAAAAAACATTAAAAAATAAAAGTAAATTATTCAAACAAAGATAGTTATCAAAAATCTCTGGGCTCCTATCCCGTTCTGAATCTTTAGGCCAGTTCAGCTCCTGCTGCCTGATCTGAACACGGTCTGTTAGATCTTGCGCAGAGAGTGTCCTGAAGACAACGCCTGGGCAACAGGAAGCAAAACTCTGCCAGGCATGGTGGCACACGCCTTTAATACCAGCACTTAGGAAGAAGAGGCAGGTGGATGTCTGTGAGTTCGAGGCCAGCCTGGTCTACAGAGTGAGATCCAGGACAGCTATGACTACACAGAGAAACTGTATCTCGAAAAACCAAAAAAAAAAAAAAAAAAAAAAATCACAGTTCTTACATAGTAGCAGCAACCAAAGTTGGGGGGTGGGGGGGAATGAGTCCACTGCTGGAGCCTTCACCTTATCTCTAGCTTTCCGCATCCCTTTCCATCAGATCCCACCTTCCACTGAGACAGCATGTTCTCTCCTCCACTAGAAAAGACATGACCCACCAAACTCTGCCCTCAGCCAAGTCTCAACTGCTAAAAGAACTGCCACTTTATGGCCGGCTCCAGTTGAATTTGTTACTACATCCGCTATGCCTGAATGAATGGGAACTGTCATACCTTTAGCTAGAATAAAAGTTCTTAATTCTGAGCTTTTCCTCGAGTCATCTAAAACAAGTTTTTGTGTATCAGTTTTAACACCCTAGCTAAATCTCTAGTCTGGTTAATTTAGGGGGCTACAGCCCAGTGAAGACCTATACTGTGAATTCCATCTGGATGTGAACTACTGTCCTTCAGTCTTGCTGTGACCAAAGCTTGAACCCTGGTGAATCGGAACCCTAACCCGTAGCCTGAGTCTTCAACCTAATGGGTTTGCTTAGATGAGATGTGAAGGGTGCCGGCCAACTTCATCTCTAGAGCTTCACAATATCTCAAGGAGGCCACACTGACTCATTGGTTCTTTCCCTCTCTATCTTGAGCCCTCACTGAACTTGAAGCTGCACAGCATCATCTTCCCCAGAGAAGGGAAGCCCTTGGAGTTTGTCCTCCGGGCACTTTCTGTCTCCATCTGTTGGTGAGCCACTAGGATCCAAAGGTAACCCATGTAAAGTATAACAACATATTCTCTCCGGCTGCACTGGATCTTAGCCCAAAGGCAGAGACGTGATTCTTTTACTGCAAGGAGCAGATGCCAAGGTATGGATGTGCCGACGGGCGATGGCCATGCTGAGCTGGGCTGCAATCGGGTGTTCTCTCTCTCAGGTCCACCAAATCAAGGAGCAGTAAGTCTTCTCCTTCCTGGAGCACATGGATTGTGCCAACCTCCAGCCAGCAAGAAACGGTAACCACTGCCTCAGAACTTGGCTCCAACACCAGAGGAAAGACTGGCCTCCATCTGGACATCGCTCATGATGAACAGTTCCAGCCTGAGACCAGGAAATATCCTGTCAGCCTTCTCAGGCCAGCCCCACTTTCTCACATTTAGTCCCTTGTGTCCGGAATTTGGGTTCAGAACATGTGGTCCCTATAAATAGAGGACTTAGAAAGGAAACACTCCGGCGGTTCTTGTCACCTCCATCATTCCTATGTCTTCTACAACACCAAGGCCTTTTCCAAGCAGCTGCAGCCAGCTCGGTTCTTGTTCACAGATTTCTTTGAAGTCGGTCCTTATGTGTCTAGCTTCCTTGCAGAGTCGGTCTAGCTCCGTATCTGTTGCCTAAGGAGCTGTGCTGCTCCATCAAGCCAGAAGCTCTCAGCAGCAGAGCCTGCTTGTGTCTGAACAGGGCTTTTGCATCCAATGGTCACTTATTCTTTCATTGATCTAACAAATATTTTCTGAACCAGGTAGGATATTACAATGAAAAAAAACTAAGTCCCAAGAGCTGCGGCTGTGCACACCTCTGTTCCTAGCACTGGAGAGACTGAGCCAGGAGGATTGCTGAAAGTTCAAGGCCAGCTAAAGACCACATGGGGTTACATAGAAAGAATCTGCTTCAAAAAGAAAAAAGAAAAAAGGGAGGGAGGGAAAGAGAGAGGGAGGAAGGGAAGGAAGGGAGGGAGGGAGGGGGGAGAGAGGGAAGGAAGGAAGGAAGGAAGGAAGGAAGGAAGGAAGGAAGGAAGGAAGGAAGGAAGGAAGGAAGGAAGGGAATGTTCCCAGCTCCATACTTCATGACTCTGTCATTGACCTCATTTAGTGGAGGTCAAGGGAAGCAACAGGAATTTCAACCATCAAGAATCAGGCACGTACTTCCTGTGACACTTTAGGCTAGGTTCTGCCCAGGGTCCTCAATTGTGTTGTGACCATCTTTCCAGAAGAAATGTTTCATCTCAGGATCTTACCTGGAGGCAGTTCCACCATGCCCTGTCACCTACCAACGGCTTTCCTAACCCAGGCAGGACAGGTTGGATGAGCACTCCCAGACGGCCATTCATCATTCACACAGCTACAGGGAACATACTGAGTTTCCTGGAAGGGAAGGGAAAGGAGGGAGTTTCCCGGTCAGTCTCAGAGCGGAAGGGGCCGACCAGGAAGAGCAGCAGCAGAACCCTTCCTTTGGGGTCTGTTGTTAAGGTGTCTGTCACCTGTGCTGAATAACTGACCAGTGTTGAAATCCAAACCCATATCCTCTTCCTGGCTGCCTGCATATGCTATCTACTCCATTCCAGCAAGGCAGGTCCCTAGGAGCCAGGGCCAGGCTATGGAGCCTAAGGACACAGGCCTGGGAACATCATCTGCCCCAGAGTTTGTCAAGCATGGAGAAATGTCTGACTTGAAGAAAAAACAGAAGACCAAGTTAACAAGGTAAATCTCCCAGGAATCTATAGGGGTGGTAAGGATGATGGGAAGGGTACAGAGAGACACACTGCTCCCATCTCCCTTCCTGAGAACTTTCTACTGGGAGCAGAGTTACTGACTGCTCCAGCTGCTACTCTTTTAATCTTTGGTGGTGTTCACACCAAGACTACGCTTCCTCTAGGCTGTTCCTGGCATACTCAGAAGTCTGGCAGGAATACTAGATCTAGCCTGTTCCTGCTCAACATGGGACTCCTCCAACAGACCAACTTTGTTCTGAACTCTCCCATTAACCTAACCAAGAATTTCTCAGAACTTCACTGGGTTTTTGAACACTTTCTACCCTAGTCTTTTTTCTCAAGTGGGAGTTCAGTGCCACAATCTAAAGACTCTCTGTTATGGTTGGAATTGGAAACATCCCCTAAAGCCTCATATGGTAGAGGTTTGGTCCTCAGCTGGTTGATCCAATCAGTTGAGAGGTGACTGGATCCCAGCATTCTGACCTAGTCAATAGATTGATTCTCAATGAATTCTTAATCTCATGACATCATCGAGAGGTGACAGAAACTTTCAGAGGGGGAGCCTAGTTTGGAGAAAGTAGTCACTGGGGGCATGTACTTAGGGTCTGTGTCTTGTTCCAGGTCTTTCTCTTTGCAATCATCAAGAGATGAGCAACTCTGTTCCACTGTGTTCTCTGTCCAGGAGAACAGGGCCAAGTCAGCTGGGACTGAAACTTATGAAACTGTGAGCCCAACATTAATTTTCCTCATTTCAAATTTAAATAGATTTCTTCTATTTTTTTTTCAGTGTGGAACCCAGCCTATGGGATGGTACTACCTACACTCAGGATGAATCTTCTCTCTTCAGTCAAACTGTTCTGGAAATACCTTCATAGACACACCCAGATGTATGGTAATTCTAAATCCAATCAAATTGACAATTTGATTAAACAGCACATCTTTTAACTATTGTCTCCATCTACTTTTTCAACTAGGCACTCCAGAAGTCTTATAATCATCCCCAACATATATAACTGTTTGTTTATTTCAATTAGACATTGAAAAGAAATCCAGTGTACCTCACTTTACCCAAGAGCTGTGTCCTGAAGTATTTGAACATAAATTGAATTTGGGAGAAGTCGATCCTATTCCACACATCCCAAGGGGCTCACAATTAAAGAGAGCTCTTCAGAACCCCCCAAAGTCAGCATGCCATGTATCTGAACTAATAGCAGTGTTGACCATAAAATAAATGACTGTGATTTTACTGTAGAGAAATCAAGCACATAGCAGTTGTAGTGAGTTCTTGGCCCTGAAGGGAACTCCCCACCCACTGGAAAGAGGCAGGATTCTGGGAGAATAATAAGCCATAGAGGGTGTGGGTGTTGGTATCATAGGTAATCCACTGAGAAGCAGGAGAGAGTTTAAAGAATTTTCAGAGAGAGAACACTGAGAATGGGCACCTAGGCCTCTGCTCTGGGCCTTTCTATCCCTGCTACATGGTGCCATCCCCTTCCTGTCTTTCCCTGACGATCTTAGTTGCTCCAGGGGCCTCCTACTCTGCTCCTTAGGCCCGGCCACATGCTTGGCTGCCTGAAGAAGACCTGGCATGGTTCCCAAAGCCAGAGGTGGGATACAATTTCGTGGGCTGATTGGAGTGTGGCCAGCCCTCAGGGCCAGCTGCAGGGCACAAGGCCAAGTTGACAATGCCAACCACTGGAGACAGGGTGGCAACTTCTGCTCTAGCTTCCAAATACCAGTTGAGGTTTTCTTCTACTTTGGTATTTGGAAACTATTTCTATTCCGATTGTGCTTCTGTTTTGTCCTGGATTTTCCCCTTTTCTGTTTAATAGTGTCAGTGGTTATGCCCGTAGGTGAGACAGGGAGGAGCCGGACAAGCTCAGGAGAGCAGTAAGTCAGCAGAGCATGCCCTGGGTTTGCCTGCCAGCTTCTCCACTAGCTTGCTCTCTGCCATTCCTGGGCCCTATGCCTTCCGTGGCTTGTTCTCCAAAGACAGAGACCAGCAAGTCTCCTTTTCTACCCCATTTTCTCCCTCATTGCAAATTGCTGGTAAATGGGACGTTCACTGTTCCTGAGCTGCCCTTTTCTCTCGACACCCTTTCTCTGGCCCATCAAACACCAAATCCTGTTTATAGACTACAAATCCCACATGAGTTTCTTCAGCCCCCAGCTCTTCTCTGAGCCCCAGACCTACATATCTGACAGCCCTATCCAGCGGGATGGTTCATGAGTGTATCAATGCTACATGTCCACAAGGGACCCCATCATTTTCTGTTTACCTGTGCACCAAATAACAGACCTCTTCAAGAAAAGGCAAATATTCTCTACTCCATTCTTCCCTATCTTAATGCATGGCACCACCACTCTCTTAGCTGTTTAAACTAGGAAAATGAAGGCCATCCTGACCTCGGCCCTTTATTTCACACACCACACACACCTAACCTGTCAACAAGTCTTGCTGCTACCGCCTCCCAGATAGACCTCAAATGTGTCCACATCTCTCTAGTCCCACATTACTATTTTAATGAAAATTAGCATCAGCTCACTCATAGATATTTAAATAACCCCCTGATTTGTCTTTTACTCCCTCTTATTCATCTAGGAAACTACCAGTTTCTCCTTAAAATAAAATGTGATTGTGTCTTTCCCCTCTACTGTGACTTCATGCAACCGTGCTGGAGTAAATTATGGTAGAACTTCCTCCTGTCATGAGAAAATGCTAGAAAACCAAGCACACATACACACACGAAACATTTGCTTTCAGACATTGTACAACAGCTAGAACAAGTCTGTGATCCCTGATGAGAGAATGGGAATGAATGAGGTACAGTCTGTGGTGGCTTTTGGTTTCTGCCTGGGGAAGAGCCACTCTAGAATGGTATAGAGTCTTCCTGAGTTAATGAGAAAAATGGAAGACTGTGGTGGCTGGAAATTGTAAGTGTTCTGGAAAAGAGAGCAACACAGAGAAGGAGTTCCAGATATCCGCATAGGATCCTTTTGATTATGTAGCTGAATACTTACCTACACACACAACCCCATGAAACTAGGAGAAGCACTACCAACAGCTGCAACCCCAAATTTCCAGAACATGTTCAGCCATCAAAAACATGTACTTCACCACATCCGGGGTGATTTGTGATTCTCATAATTGCCTTCCAGAAAAAGGTTCAACTCCTTAAAGAAAGACACAAATGCAAGCACTCAACAATTAAACATTTACAATATAGTATCCAACAATTACTAAACAAAACATAGCCAGGTAAAAAAGTCAGTCAAAAGAGACAGAACCAGAAGCTGAAGTGTAGCTGGGTGTGGTAGCACACCTTTAATCCCTGCACTCAGGAGGCAGGGGCAGGTGGATCTCTGAGTTTGAAGCCAGCCTGTTCTACAAAGTGAGTTCCAGGACAGCCAGGGCTACACAGAGAAACCCCATCTTAAAAAAATTAAAAACAAAAATAAAAACAAAAAACTCAAACCCCAAATCAACCAAACAAACAAACAAAAACTCTGTAGGCTAGAGAGACGGCTTAGTGGTTAAGAGTGTTTGCTGTTCTTTCAGAGGACCCAAGTTCAGTTCCCAGCACAAAAGTCAGGTGGCTCACTATCACCTGTAACCCATCTAGAGTAGTGGTTCTCAACCTTCCTAATGCTATAACCCTTTAATACATTTACTCATGTTGTGGTGACTCTCAATCATAAAATTATTTAAAAATAGAAACAGAAACAGAATGGCCAAGATGAAAGAATTAACAAGCAGCTATCTTAAGAATGCTCAAGGATTTAAAGGAAAAAATGCTACAGTGAGGAAAAATTTTTTAAAATATTTATAAAAATAACCAAATAAATTTTTGTGTCAAGGTTTTACTATGTAGCCTAGCCTAACCTCAGACTTATAATGTTTTCTACCACATCTTCCAGAATGCTGGGATTATAGGTATGTGCCACCAAGACCTTGTTCCACAGGGAATCTTTAAAGATGAAATATATGATTTGAAATAAAACTGTACTAGAAAGGCATAACAATGGATTAGATATCAAAGAAAACTCAGCGACTAGAGGAAATAAGAATATAGATTGAAGTATGGGGGCTGGAGAGAGGGATCAGCAGTTAAAGCACATACTCCTCTTCCAGAAGCCCCCAGTTCTGATTCAACACTCAGTTCAGATAGCTCACAACCACTGTAACTCCAGCTCCAGATGATGTCATGTCCTTTTCTGGCCTCTGTGGGCACAACAGCACACACCCATAGTCATAGCATTCATTGAAAGGTAAGGGGAAGAAGATTAGGAGGAGTTCAAGGCAATTCATGGTTGCACTGAGAATTCAAAGCCAGCCTGGGTTACATGGAACCCTGTCTCAAAAAAAAAAAATCAAATTATAAACCAGGCACAGTGGCCACAGCTTTATTTCTAGCACTCAGGAGACAGAGGCAGCAGAACTCTAAGTTTGAGGCCAGACTGGTCTACAGAGCAAGTTCCAGGACAGCCAGAGCTATATAGTGAATATCTCTCTCTCTCTCTCTCTCTCTCTCTCTCTCTCTCTCTCTCTCTCTCTCTCTCTCTCTCTCTCTCTCAAAAAGGCTGGAAATATGGCACAGTGGTTAAGAGTACTGGCTGCTCTTTCAGAGGTCCTACATTCAATTCCCAGTACCCACAAGGCAGCTCACAACTCCAGTTCCAGGGGATCTGACACCTTTACACAGATATACATGTAGGCAAAACATCAATGAACATAAAATAAAAACAAATAATTTAAAAAAGAGTAAAAAACGGACGTATAAAGCTCATGAGATAGACGGCTCAGCAGGTAAAGGTTCTTGCTACATAAACCTGGTGGCTTTGATGTGTATGAACCTAACAACAAGCTTCGAAATACATGAAGCCAGCTCGGATAGAGCTAAAACAAGCAATAACAAACTTGCAATTAGAGTTGGAAAGTCTGACATCTCTCTCCCAATAATTGATAAAAGAAGCAAACAGAATCAGTAAGAATATAGAACAGCTGAACAACATCATTAATCAACTTACTCTAATTGACATGAATAGAACACTGCAGTCGACATCTGCAAAATCCACAGTCTTCCCAAGCACACACGGAACTGCCCCTAAAATAGACCATATGCTGGGTCCTGAAACAAATCTTAATAAATGGAAAAGGACCAAAATCATGCATAGTATGCTCTCTGACTTTAACAGAATTAACTATCCAAGAAAAATGAAAACAAATGTCCACAAGCAACCTTCTACAAAAATGTCCATAATAACTTTGTGAAGGTCCCAAACTAGAAACAACCTCGGTGTACAGCAAATGTCTAAATGTCTAGATGAATATATAAACAAAATGTGGTGGCATGCCAATACAGTGTTATATCAGTATGCATTATAATTTGTATCAAGATGCAGCATATACTATGGCATATGCATATAAAACACATTCAGCAATAATAAGGAACAAACTACATGGAGAATCTCAGAAACATTATGCTCACTGAAAGAAACAAGATACAAAAGTTATATATGGTTTGGGTCCCACTTACTCAAGATTCTAGAATAAGCCATAGGGAAAGCAAGCAGAATGATGGTGGCCAGTGATGGGAAACAGGGCTAACATTGGCTGCAAGGCTCTTCAAGCAAACGTTTTTCTATGATGATAGCAGTATGAACATTATGGTTTTCCACACTAGGACAGCTGTACAGTACTCAGATCCATAGTAAACACATTTTGTGTAGTTCCCTCCCTGTCCAGACACACAAATTGTGTCACCCAAAGTCAGTGTGACAGTATCATTCTGGCTACCCAAAATGACATCCTGGAATCAAATATCCAACCTAAAGTTCCAGAAATGACCTTATGGGTGAGAATTCTTAGGTTCCTTGGGGTATTTACTGGGCCCCAAACAGGGTAGAAGAGGGTCTAGAATCTCAAAGAGTGATAGGGAGAAGTGTGTACACAGGCTGCAGTCATCTGAAAGTGGAACTCAATGACAAAATGCTATACGATCAGCTCAGTGGCGTGGGCGCACGCTTTAATGCACTTGGGGCAGAGCAGGTGGATCTCTGTGAGTCAGCCAGCTTGGGCTACAGATACCAGAAAGGCAAACTAAAGAGAAATCTGAAAAAAAAAAAAAAAAAAAAAGATCCAGCTCTAGCCCTCATATTCCCCTCCCATCCCATCCCTCTATTCTCAGTTTACCAGGAATCTTAACTCTTTCTTCCTGGCCATCCATGTGTTCTTAGTTCCTCTTTACCTAGCTTCTCCAGACTGAGTATAGACTTTATCTTTGCACATTCAGTATCCATATGATGAGTACATACCATGTTTTCTTTATCTTTACCTCACTCAGATATTTCTTCACAGTTGCATCATGTGTGCATTTCTAGTGTTGTTTTTCCACGGTTTCTGGCTATTACGAATAATGCTGCTATGAACATAGTTGAGCAAATGGCTGAGTTGGGGGAGAGACAGGGAGGGAGAGCAATGAAAGAGATATCTTGACAGAGTGTACCAGTAAGAGGATGGGGAGAAACCTGCAGCTAGTGAAAACCCCAGGAACCCACAAGATTGTCCCCAGCTCATAACAATGGTGGAGAGGGTGCTTGAACTAGCCTTCCCCTGAACTCAGATTGGTGTCTACCCTAATTGTCATCATAGAACCTACATCCAGTGACTGATGGAAGCAGATGCAGACACCCACAGCCAAGCACTTGACCAAGATCCTGGACTTCAGTTGAAGAGAGGGAGAAAGGGTTGTGAGAGCAAGGCGGATCAGAATCATGATGGGAAAAACCACAGAGATAGCTGACTCAAGCTAGTGGGAGGTCATGGACTTTGGACTGACAGCTGGGGAGCCTTCATGGGACTGCACTAGGCCCTCTGAATGTGGGTGAAAGTTGCGTGGCTTGATGTGTTTGTGGGTCCCCTGGCAATGGGATCAGGACTTATCCCGGGTATACGAACTGACTTTTTAGAGTCCATACCCTATGGTGCGACGCCTTACTCAGCCTTGATGCAGCGAGGAGGGGCTAGGTCCAGCCCCAACATGGTATGACAGCCTGTGTTGACTACCCAAGGGAGGCCTTACCTTCTATGAGGAGAGGATGGGGTGGGATGCAGGTAGGTGGGGGGAGTGGGAGAAGGGGAGGGAGGGGGAACAAGGGTTGGTATGTAAAAAGGAAAGAAATTATTTTTAAATAAAAAAAATATTTTAAAAAAAGATCCAGCTCTAGGACACTTTTTTTAATTAGTGATTGCTAGGAAAGGGCCCAGCACATTGTACGTGGTGCGATCCCTGGGCTGGTGATCTTGGGATCTATAAGAGAGCAGCCTGAGAGTCGGGTGGTGGTGGCGCACAGCTTTAATCCCAGCAGCACTTGGGAGGAAGAGACAAGTGGATCTCTGTGAGTTCGAGGTCAGCCAGGTGTACAGAGTGAGGTCCAGGACAGCCAGGAATACACAGAGAAACCCTGTCTTGAAAAACAAAAGAAAAAAACAAAAGGAAAGAAACCCTTTCCTCCCTAAGTTGCTTTTGCTCATGGCGTCTCATCCCAGCAATTACAAACACCGAGACAGACATCTTGATGAATAGTGACAGCAAGGGCACCGATGGGAGCGAGTGGCTGCACTGTCAAATAGAAAGGCAGGAGAGCTGGGTGTGCAAGGCTCAGGCTTCAATCCAGCCCTCTCTAGAGAGCTGTCGAGACCTCCAGGAACATCTCAATTGCCTATAGAATCACTTCCAGGAGGCAGCCCTAGCCCATCCAGGACCTTCCGCCTCAGCTCAAGCAGCCCATTCTCCGCCCTGTGCTCCAGACACACCGAACTTAGGAGCAATCTCTAATGGTGCACAGATCCCTTTCGCAATACTGCACCTCTGCACATTAGGGTTCCCCTTCTTGAACCAGCACAGTCGCTGTGCAGGGGATTCTCAGCCATTCTTACAAGCCATCTGAAATGGCACTTTTTCTGTGTAGCCTTGCACAACCACCAAACAGAACTGGAATAGAGGGATGGATGGTCCCCCGTAGCAAACCCACAAACCTGGGCACACACTCTTTATGATTCTGGCCGCTTGTCAAAAATGGAGTGATGTGGGGCTGGGGAGAGGGTCTAGTCAGTAAAGGACTTGCCTCACACGCATGAGGATGTGGGTTTGATGCTCAGAACCCACATAAACAAAGCCTGGTGGCACAGGCTTGTAATCCTAGAGCCAGGGGGGCAGAGTCAGAAGGATGCCTGGAGTTCACAGACCAGCCAATGTAGCCGAACTATTGAGCTCCAAACCAATGAGAGACCCTGCCTCAGAGGAAGCAGACAGTGTTTCTGAGGATGGCATCCAAGGCTGTCCTCTGGTCTGGACCTAAGTGCACAGTTTACACACACATACATGTGTGCCCGCATGCACCCACACATATTAAATGTGGACTGAGCCCAGCCTGCTGGTTTGTGCCTTTAATCCTAGAACTCAGAGTCAGGCAAATTTCTGTGAGTTCGAGGCCAGTCTGGTCTACGTATGGAATTCCAGGCCATCCAGGGCTACACAGTGAGATCATGTGTGTCACACCCACCCACACATACTCACACACAGCATGGACTGGTATCTGGGGGGTTTTCTCCCATAGTGGATTGTAAACTCCTCCAGGGCAGATCTTAGGCTCTTAATACAAACTGTTAAATAATGCAGAATGAATCAATAAATAAAACTATTCTCCCTTTGGGACATTTTAATGGGAGCTTTGGTCAGGAATGGTTTCACCGCAAATGGTAACCTATAAACAAAGCATCCAAAGGATGAGACAGCTCACAAAGCAAGAGTACTTGGTCTATTTTAACTCCATAGATTAGGCGGCTGGTGTGTTTCAGCCAGCCTAGGACTTGCCTTTGTGAGATGGCCAGAGTCAGAGCTCATTTTGTGACTGGCATTAGGTGTCATACACAGTTAGCATTGTCACCATCGCTATTTTTTACTGGAGAGTCAGCGGCTGGGGTAAAACAATCTGTCATCTCATTGACTCTTCACAACAGCCCGAGGAACCAAGTGCTTTGGGACTTCACCATAGTGAGCTGGCAGCATTCAATCTCTTTCGTTGTGTTTTTCTGAGATAAGTGTGGTGATATTGTGTTCTATTGTGTCTCTAAAATATCTGGTCAGAAACAACAGACTAGATACAAAGGCTGGCCTCACACCTTCTGCATTCCAGAGATATCTCTGGATCTCAGTGAGTCAAGCACATTGAAAAAAGCATTAACACATTTAATCCAAAAAAAAAAAAAAAAAAAAATGAGACAAAAAAAAGCATTTGCTGGTTCACATTGGCTGGTTAGCATCGGCTTTGAGCAACAGTTAGCTAGACACTGTAACTCAGGCCTCAGTCTGAAAAAGAACTATCACGGGTAGTAGCTTTTTTCTGTCTCTCTGATTACCAGCATCCAACAACTCGCCTCATTTGATTTTATTATGCTTTTAGATTCTGCTACAGATAAGCTTCACATTCTAGTGCAGAAATAAATGTATCGATGCCTACATGCAATTCCTGTCTGTTTTTACCGTGTAAGACATAAATTAATGTTTACTACTTCTTTTTTTTTTTTCTTTTTTAGAGCTGGGGAAATTGAAGTTTTAGATGAGCCCGTTGCTCACATTTGAATATTCATCCACCTAACAACCCTAGAGCTCTTTTGTTATTTCTTCCACATCAATGGCTACCATCAACTGAGAAATTCCTGCTATAAGCCAGTCCACAGAAGCTAAAAGGTAGGCCAGCTGGCCCTCACTAGGGTTTCAAATGTTCTTTTGCTGATGGGTCTGGCATGCCCTGCAAATGTTATTAGTCATTTAGTGATCATGTTTCCAATTCTTTTCAGTCTCTTACTTCTTCAAAATCCACTTTCCTCAATACACACACTTGGGGTGGGGGGGGGGCGGGGAGCAGCAGACTCATACACCACAGTTGCTTTTATTTTGTTCATTAGGCTCAGTGACTGACGACTCCTACCCTAGCCTTGGTGGTGTCCACAGCTGGCATTCACAGAGGCACCATACTCTGCCCTCACTGTGAACATGGCAAGGGTAAGTGCTTTTGACTTACAAGAAGAAAACCATCAGAAGCTGGCAGATGTTCAAATGCAAAGTCAAAGTTCATTTCTGACATCTGAAAGGGCACAAGCAGCAAAGAGGAAGTCTGGTCATCTGGGTGTTCAAGCCTTGACAGAACCGGCAGCTATTAGGGCAGACCGTAATTCTCCAATCCCTAGCCTGCTTACCAGGTCCTGTGAACTGCCTGCTGGGGCAATAGACCTAGCAGTGTTAAAGGGTGGGAAGAAAGACACAATACACGATACAGGGATCCTCGAGAGAGACCCACTGGAACTCCACATCAGAATGTGAGGGCAATGACAGAATGTGAGGAGTGTGCAAGGAATGGAAGCCAGGAGAACCTGACGGGCCTGAGGCGCCTTGCTGAGGTGTGGAGAGAGGGCTGGAAGTTGAGGCAGATGGCCCCTGAGGTTCTACCTTAAGATGAGCGCTGCAGGAAAGGTCAGGAAGGCTGGGATATTGGTCTGTGGCAACAAAGCCCTAGGGCAGGGACACAAGAGGAACCGGAAGGGCTTCCTACAAGAACCCAGGAAGCCTCTGGGTTTTCCTGGCATAACAAGAAAGAGAAGCCACAGGATTCTAATAAAGGACAGCTCAGAGGTTTCTCTTCCTGTTTCCTCTCATGAAGAGACAGCCTCAGATGCTTCAAGACATTGAGCTGGTACTCCGGAGGTTGGATGCCAGTTCCATGCCTGCCTCCAGGAGCCTTACCCTCTGTGGGTCCAATGCTCCCCTTCTGTACAAATAATGCGTTAAACTAGGTACAGTGGAGAAGGTGATCCATTAGAGTAGTCGGGGGAGGGGGGGGGCTCAAGCTTTTCTATTTGGAAAATGTATTTGGGGGTGGAACAGGATCTCACTATACACCCCTGGCTGGCCTGGGGCTCCCTATGTAGACTAAGCTGGCCTTGAACTCATAGAGATCCACCTGCATTTTCTTCCCAAGTATCTGGCCTTGCTTATTTTACAAATATGTATTTTTATTTTTATTTACATGTATGCATGTATATATGCCAAGTGTGTTTGGGTGGTGGCAGAGGCCAGAGTAGGCTGTTGGATCCTCTGGAGCTGAGTTACAGATAGTTGAGAGCAACCTAATGTGGGTGCTGGGAAGTGAACTCAGATCTCCGGGAGAGTAGTATGCACTCTTAGCTGCTGGCCATCTCTCTCGCTAGCTGTGTGTGTGTGTGTGTGTGTGTGTGTGTGTGTGTATGTGTGATGACAGCTCAACATGTAAAGCAAATGACCACATACAAAGGAGGGGCATGAGTGTGCATTCCCCCCCACACAAGTTCTCGGGTGGACTTGATGTTGCTGATCCAAAGGCCACATTTGGAGAGCCACTGGGTTGTATTGTTAGCTGCAGCTCGCTCAATACTCATGCCCATTCTGAAATCTACCCCACATAGATTTTGTGTGATATTGAAAGCATGGAAGAGTCCCTGGCATGGTATATAGCACACAGTAGGCACTCAGTTAAAGCTGATAGCATGTAACTGGAAATGCTCTCTATATAAGTCTCTTTCGATGTATAAAGCTACTGGTCAAGGGATTGGTAGACAGAAATGTTTCCTATAATGATTTTACAGTCTGCCCTAGCCCCACCCCCCACCCCCAGGAAAGAACACCCCGCTAATTCCACCATTAGAGGTTATTTCATGTTAAGCACTATCTTTTCCAGACATTCTCTTTTTGCCAGATTACCCCCTTGGGAAGAGGGCAGTTGTTCAGTCCCTGACCCTACAGTATTTCTCAGATGTTTTTCTAGTTTGTAGGGAACATGGCCTTGATCCTCTGTGAGTTCTTCCAGGGCACGTTACCTATATCATTTGTCCCAAGATCCCCCATGGCTCCTAGCACAGTGCCATTGTCTATAAGTCTATAGAATAAAAGAAACACAGGAGCCTGAATTTGATCAAGCCCATGTAGGTTACTAGCCCCCACCATCATGGTTAAGACTGCTTACTTGAGAAGTTTGGAAGGGCATGTGGGGAGAGCAGGGCCCCAGCCACATTCACCTGGATCTGCTGCCCAGGAGGTCTTGTAAGCTGGCTCCAGGAATGCTCGGAGCCGCTCATTCTCCATATCCTCCTTTTCAGCCTCACCACTTTCTTAAACAAATTGGCACTGACCCCGGTGACAGACTTGATCATTTCCCTTTGCTTCGTGATTGTGTTAAGTGACTGCCAAAGGCCTGTTCCTGAAGAGTCAGCACATTCCTCGGGACTGTAAGCAGGAGCCCATCTGCTCCCTGAGCGCTTCCTTTCCTTTATTGTGCTATTTTGGCTTCCATTTCCCATTTGGACAGGAGCATCTTCCAGCCGGTCCACCGGGAAGGGGAGAGGGTGGAGAGGATTGCTACCGTCTTCCTGCATTTCTCAGTCATCTCCTTGGTTTCTCTGGGGGAATAATATCAACAAATATGACACTACCTGCCAGGCACTGCTTTTAGCTCTCTATAGGAGTCCATGAAGTTAATTCTTATAAGACCCCTGTAAGGAAGGTGTAAATGTGATTCCCATTTCCAGTGGGAAAACTGAGGCAGAGAGAGATGAAAGGAGATGCCCAAAGACACGCAATGTATACAGAGCAGAGAGTTATACCCAGGAATGCCTAGCTATTCTTACCCACTGGCTACTCCATCTTGAAGGCCTTGAGTTATTGAGACTGTAGAACTGGACACAGTGGTACATGAGGCCATAGCCCTTTCCCTTGTCGCTGTCTACTGAACCAAAGATCGCTTGCATCAAAAGCATAATTCTTTGCAGAACAAAAAGTTTTCTCCAAGTGCTGGGGCTGTAGCTCAGCTGGTAGAGCGTTCACCTAATGAGCCGAAGCCCTTGGTTTTGTGAGACCAAAATGAGCCATCTTAGAAATAAGACCAAAATGCTTTCACCCTAAAATTAAGGCCTAAGATTTCTCCTTTTGAGAACAGGCCAGAAGTTACTGAGACCAGTCAGTTCAGATTCCAGAAACCAGGAAATGTAAAAATACAGAGTCACAAGGTAGTCAGGAGGTAATGGCTGCCGGACTATGGAATGTCCTCTCCCTGGCCCCCTAGGCAACTGCTTGACCATAGAATGTCCCAACCCTAGTTTCCATAGTGACTGTGTAATCACCAGATGCCCCCATGTGGGGGCAGCCATTGAAAAATGGTGGTGGGCAACTACTTCCTTAGAAGGAAAACTGAATTGTGATTTCTGGAATTCCTAGACACAAGCCAATCAGAATTGTACCTGTACTAGCACCCCTAAATGATGTAACCTTGTGACTTTTCCCTTTAAAAACTGAGCTTGCAGACAGGTAGGCGCTTCCTCCAGCCTCCACTGTGTTGGATGTATTGGACGAAGTCCCTGCCTAGGCTTGTATTGCTTTTGGATATCCAGAATTAAACCTTGCTTTTGCATTCCGGGCATGCTCGTCCTTGGTGGTCTCTCTGGGGGTCACGATCTGGGCACAACAGTTTGACTGCCAACACCACAGTACATCTATGTTAGTGGTGTGGTGGTACATGTATGCTAAAGTAGGTGGCAGAAGACAACAGGTTCAAAGCACTCCAGAGCAGCCACAGATCCAGCTGTTGTGCTCTGCATTGATGTCAGACAGTGGGGAACCTTCTCTCGGTGTTAGGCATTGCCCAAAGCCAGTCCTAGATTGACTTACTCCCCTAAGAACCCCTGTAGCAGGCATGACTATTACTCCCACATAAAGGAGCTGAGGCGTGATGTGACGAGTCACTTGCCCAAGATAACACAGCCAGGAAAGTAGCAGACCTGGGATTAGGATCCAGGTTCCTGGCTTCGACTGCGGTAGTCCCAGTATAAACTCTTCTTAAAGGCATGTGCCGCCACCGTCTCTAGTGTATGCTCAAAACCATTAATTACACTGTACTCTCTCAGCATCGAGACCACTTCAGAGTACTTAAGATATCCTGCTACCACAACTCCCTTCTCCTCTTCTCCTTGACTTTCTACTGCTCCAGACAAACTTGGTCTTCGAAATAACGGTAACTCTTCAAGGCACTGAAGTCTTAAGTCACAGCTCAGCAACTCACAGCGGGGTGCGCTCTGCATTTTTCTCTATTCACTTTCCTGATTTTCAAAGGGAAGATGATAATTGCAGTGAGCTCATAGAGTCCATTGGGAATATTTAGGTCAAGCAGGGTGGATTTCCCCATCACCACCACCACCTCCTGCGGCATCTTCTCCAGCCCAGCCCAGCATCCTGCAGGGGAAATGGTGCTTCACGCCCTTTCACTTATCAGTCTCACCCTTGGTGGCAGTGTCTTCCTGTCCCAGATGAAAAGCAGCCCCAAGTTCCACGTTCCCTGGGCTTTTCAAAACTTGGTAATTGCAATTCCTCCCAAGAGATCAGAGAAATCATTTCCCTAGCATTTGAAGCAGGAATTCTATTGTCATTTCATAACTTGTGTATGGCCCAAGGTGGCCCACCTTTCTTCTCTGCCCTCAGTAGAAGTGGAGGAAATAGACAACTTGTCTTGAACATATCCCAGGAGCACCCTATGGCTAGAGTTTCTGAGCTAAAAATCCATAGCAAAGAAAGGCACGAATTTCAAATATTTGGAGTCTGATCATTCTTGGCTTTACCAATGGGTACAGAAATGAGCCTTTTCCTCATCTAGTCTCCCCTAGTTGCTGTAGGTATCTTGGGTTTTAAACCCAGTGAGGTAAACTATAGAGCAGGCAGTTAAGATTATTGAAAAGGCCCCTCTGCTTAGTTCTTCATCCACAGGGTCGAACCCAGCTTCTAACTGAACCCTATCATTAACTCAAAATGTTTTTGTCTATCTCCTCCTCTTTCTTATTGAAAAAAGTTTTAATTTTATTATCATATATTCATTGTACAAAATAATGGGTTCTTCATGACATTTTTTTAGGTATATTCTGTATTTTGTTATGTTATTTTGATTATTTTTTATTTTTAAGTGGTTTTTACAGTGAGGATGACAATAGTAAACTTTTAAAATTTTTATTTTCACTCGGGAGGCAGAGCCAGGTGGATCTCTGTGAGTTCGAAGCCAGCCTGGGATACCAAGTGAGCTCCAGGAAAGGTGCAAAGTTACACAGACTGAGAGATAACTCCTGATCTTCAAAAATAAAACAAAACAAAAAACTTTAAATTTTTTTCATGTTATGTATATGGATATTTCACCTGCATATACATCTGTGTATGCAGTGCCACTAGAAGCCAGAAGAGGGCACCAGATCCCCCAGGATCTGGAGTTACAGACAGGTGAATCACCATGTCAGTGCTAGGGATCCAACCTGGATCCTCTGGAAGAGCAATCAGTGCTCTTAACCTCTGAACCATCACTCCAGCCCTAGTAGACTCTTAAAGTTTTTATTTACTTAATTTTCATATGTGTATGGGTATGTACATGTGAGCGCAGGTGCCCTTGGAGGCCTGAAGGGTGGATTCCCCTGAAGCTGAAGTTACAGGCAGTTGTGAGCTGCTTAACATGGGTGCTAGGAATTCAGCTCTGGTCCTGTGCAAAAGCAATGTGTGCTCTTAACCACCAAGCCAT